>NW_009954222.1:5130648-5200667 GCF_000747805.2 Chaetura pelagica
TCTTTCCCTTGTAATATCACCCAAATCAGTTTGAAGTCATCCTGTTTCAAAGCCCAGCCTTGTTTTCATTGCAGCTAAAAAAAGCAGCAACCAAACAAATGAAAAAACCTTCAGCTCGATTCTTAGTGTATTATACATTGAAACTCATGTAGAAGATTGTTTCTGAGAACATTCTTTCCAAATTGCTCAGCAGTTTTGAAAGTAATTATTCAGAAAAGGATTTACTCATAATAAAACAGAATGAGAAGTCAATATTAAAAATGTACTAACTTCCTCATAATTGTAACAGTCATTGGCCAGTTTATATCAAAGGACAAGTATTTTTTTAAAGGCAAGAAGAGAGCTCAGGGTGTTTCTTCAGCTTCTCAGTCCATGAAGCCCTATTTGCAGAAGTGTTAATTTAGGAAACGTATTCTCTTTATCGTAGTTCTCTTTGTGATTGAAATCTGCACCTGAAATTTGTTCCTTGCAATATGCATGGAAATGCTATTAATGCTTCTGCTTCTGTGGACAAGGGAGGACACTGAGACAGCTGAATTCTTCTCCAGAAAAGCTGGGAGAGGAATGTGAAAGGGAGGGAAGACGCCGCTTCTGTGATACCGTTTTCTGTTTCACTCCTGCAGATAACCTACATTTCAACATGCAACATAAAGCTGCCTTGCTATTCTGTCTGTTATTAGAACAGATGAATGACTTTATTTGACTGCAAAGGTATTTACGGGTATAGAAAGGGTTTTAAACATGTGCTAACAAAATCTAGTGCTCTTCATATTTACTTTATACATACTCTCCACATTTGTCATGCAAGTAGAGAAAAAATTCAGCCTAAAGTGACTAAACTGACACTGTTGAATGACTCATGACTGAAGGGCTGAATGACAGCCCCTTTACTAAGGAGACTGGCTTATTTTATTATCTAAAGCACCAACATTCTACCAAGTTTGGTGTCACCTTCATTGTATTGCTAGTTGTTTACATCAGCATAAAAAAATTAAGAAATCATTTTAATACAGTGTTAGTTTTCTGCCTTTTCCAAGTTTTGATCATAGGGCAGTAGCATAGAAGTGGCAGTCCTTGCTCAGCCCAAAAGTCCATTTAGCCCAATGCTTTGTCTCCAACAATGGCCAAAAGCAGATGCTTAGAAAACAGTGGAAGAACAAACAAGACCAGATACACATCTATATTAATGAACTGTTGCCTTTCTTAAAGTAGCCAAAACACAGTTTCCTGTGCTTACACGCATATTGTGGGAAGAAACACTTCTTCTTCATTCTTTAATTTATTTTTTACATTATTTTTTCATCCTCTTAGCATAATTTTTATGCCAAATAACTTTTATACTGGGGCAGAATTAAAATACACCCAGCTCAGACTGCTTGTGATTTTTTAGACCATTTATACCTCCTTTCAGATATCCCTTTACCACACTAAAAAAGTCTTACCTGATGAATCTGTTCTGTGTGTGGAGAAGTAATTCTGAATCTTTGATCATCTCATTTGTCATCTAAACATTTTTAATTTCAACTTGATCCTTTCTGATTCCCGTTTTTGGCCTTTACCTTATTTCTGCAGTTTTCTGGAACATGTTTTCTAATAACTCCTCTACAGGAAGGTGTTCTGTGCTAGTTGTACCACAGCCAGTATCTCCCAGGAATGGGGAAAAACCTGTCTTTCTTAGAATCATAGAGTGGTTTGGGTTGGAAGGGACCTTAAAAATCATCCAGATCCAACCTACCTGCCATGGGCAGGGATACAATCCCACTAGGCCAGTTTTCTTAAAGCCCCATCCAACTTTGCCTTGAACACTTCCAAGGATGAGGCATTTGCAGTCTCCCTGGGCAATTTGTTCCAGTGTCTCACCACCCTCACACTAAAGAATTTCTTCCTAATGTCTAACCCGAATCTACTCCCTTACAGTTTAAAGCCATTGCTCCTTGTCCTGTCACTACAATCCCTCGCAAAAAGTCACTTCCCAGCTTTCCTGTAGGCACCTTCAGGTGCTGGAAGGCCACTATGAGGTCTCCCTGGAGCCTTCTCTTCTCCAGGCTGAACAACCCCAACCTGTCCCCGTAAGAGAGGTGCTCCAGCCCTTGGATCATCTTCATGACCCTCCTCTGAACTTGCTCTAAGAGCTCCATGTTCTTCTTGTGTTGAGAGTTCTTCCCTGCTCACATTCAGCTTTGATGTGGATAGAAAACTGGATCACAATCTGTTACATTAGGCTGGCATGCATAGCAGCTGTGTGCCCTGATAAGACCAGAGTGAAACCCATCTGTCAAAGGAAGATTTCGTTAAATAGTTGGGATATTGATTCCCTGATGTACTTTAATTGGTAGAATTTTTCCATATAGGTTTCCATATGACAATCAAGTTCTCAGACAACTGACTTGATTCCAAGACTACAATAAAGTATCATCGTTACAGGAGAAAAGGCTGCTTAGCCCTAGCAGATAATCCCAGCACAATACCAGGACAAGGAGAGAAAACCAGTCTATCAGATAAATGTAATTTGAAGTTCCTCACATGGATATCATTTTATGGAGCAGATACATGTCCTTATCTGCAACATAAAAAGAACAGCCTGAGGAGATGTTGTCTCCTGTGTATTTACAGTGCCCATGACCAGTTAATTGCCATAAGAAAATTTCAGATAAGGCGCAGAAAGAAACTTTCTTCCCCTTAACATTTCCTCCTGTAATATCCCTTAACAAGATGGCTTTCCTGGAGATCAGCAACTGTGGGTTCTTTCCCAGAGCCCTCTCTGTGGGGATGTTTAGGTGATAGGGAGGTTAGAAAGTCTTTTTCATTCTTTGATGAAGAAAACATATCTAATCATTATTCCCACACTCCCACTATCATTGGTCAGAATCTAATTTTCATTTCTTTAGCCACTCAGCTGAATGTTCTTTTTTAATTCAGATAATGGCTACGCACTAACAAATAGACTATTTATCAATAACATAAACTACAAAACTGGATACAGATATTCATCTGGTACCACACAGAGGTCATTTGAATTAGCCAGATTTTCAGCACAATTTTGTTTAGATAATTGTTTTTACCAGTAACTCTTTGTGTTCTTTAGCTAAGGTAGTACTGGCAGTGGAGCAAGATCAAGACAGGCTTTCAGCATACTATAGAATTGACTTTCAGGGACTTCTGTGAGATATTTCATTCATTTGCAGCATAGAGAGCCATTGAAATGCTGGGGAAATCAGGCCCACTAACCTTGAAGACTGTATCTCCATGCAATATGCTGCCACCTGCTATGGTTAACATTTTTCTCTGCCAAGCAATTTTAGAAAGCTGAACAAAAGATACCACTCAGCCCTTTTGTGGCAACCAGAAGCAGTGAAAAGGTTTAGGCATTTTGCATACCATTTATAGAACTTCCTTCCCTCTTCAGTTTATGAACTTTGCCACACCTTTTGGGAGAACAACGGGTTGCCAAATGCACCCGCATTGTCATAAAGTTTTCTTAGCCTTTAAAAAATGCATATGAAAACTCTCTGACATTGCTCCTTCCTGTGCTCAAGAAGGTGTGGTCAACCAACCAGACTGCATATCTTACTTTAACCAGCTAAAAGGCCTGCCCCAGGAACTGGGACCTGCAGGAGCAGTGGGAAATGTAAACTGGGCTGGCAAAAGTTAACCCATAAAACACAACAGTATCCCTGGTGCATTCTGGTGTTTCATGTCAGACTTATTGAAATGTTGCATTAAACAGTAACATAACCTAATGAAAGTGGCTTTAAGTTGTTCTGCACCTGCACAACAGCTGTTGCTACTTGATATTACAGAATTTCTCTTCTCTTTTCCTATTTTAACTACCCAAGTGATAAAATTCCACAAAGTACAATATAAAAAAGTAAAAGGAGAATTCCATATATAATTTCTAAATATTCATTTAAACAGTGGTGGGACCAATAACTGTAAGTCATAGCAAAAGGGCTGTAGTGTTATTCTCTCTCCAGTGAATATTTAAACTTCAGGGAGGTAGAAAAATTGTTATAATTGTGTTCCCACAAAAAAATATCTTATAATTCAGTGGCTAAGGTAGTCTGCTGGCAAATATAGGCTGTTGTCAAAAGGAGGAATGATTAGGAGTTGGTCTTAGGCATAGGCTAAGTCACTTTCTGTCACAGTTTAAGGCTGGGCTGTGCTTAAAAAAAAAAAATGGGACTGGCAAAAAAAAAAAAGAAAAAAAAAAGAAAATTGGTTCTATCTTAGCTCAAACTCACAGTCATGAGTGCTACTGGGATCAGTCGAGCATTTCAAGCCTCTTTCTGAGTCCTATGCACCTCTTGGAAAGGGTGTACCTACAGGCAAGATGTTCCCTAGATCAGTTATTTTGATCAGTGGTGAAAAGCACCTCTGTACATAGAGACAGTGCAAGTTCCAAGCATTGCCTTTTTTTTTAGGTGGGGCTGGACTAGGAATTAAGGGAGGAGTTACCCTGTGTTAGTCACCTTCAAGAGGAAGGTGTCACCCTATGCCATGAGCACTACTTCCTTTCCTATGTTACATAGAATTGTATCTGATACACTGTGTTATTTTTTCCCTAAATGATCCTTCCCCTTTTAACTTTACTGTTAGAACTGCTGTCTGCATATATAGGTGATCCTAGACAAGCTTAAGCAAAAACAAATGTGCAGGTGGCACAGATGTGCAACCCACCTCCCAGATAAGGGTTACATTAATGAGCTGTGTCTGCCTGCTAAATGCTGCCTGGCTGCTGGCCACCATCCACTGCCAACCTCTATCTGTATAGTTTAGAGTGTTTAGCTTTAGTCATCTTTTGACATGAGTTACGTTGAGCACAATTCACTTGTGTTCAATGTAACTGAAAAATCAGGTCCCATGAGTAGGTCCATACCACTCATTAACTAGGGATAGGACCTGGGCTTGAGCAAAACCCTCTGTTCATCCATGGCATTATCCTGCATGCTCCTTGACACACTTTTGTTCCTGCCAATTAGTTGTCTCTGAAAAAAACCTTGGGCATGGATCTCTCTAGTATAAGCCTTGGACTGTTTCCAGTAGGAGTGTGAATGAGGCCACACAGTTCTTGGAAAGCAAGTTTAGTGATATACATACAAACCATACTCTGCCACTTGACCTCAGGCCAGAGACTGGGCTTTGGTATGTTTAGCTTAGTAGGATAAATGCAGCAGTTTTACCTGTATCTTAAAAAAAAAAAAAAAAAGAAAAAAAGAAAAAGAAAAAAAAAAAGAATAGTACTTGCTAGAATGTCTGTTGGACACAGCACTTATAATAATATAGCATCTTATAACCCAGAAGTCAACAGTTTACTGATACTACTTGGAAAGTCTGACAGCCAACCTGAACAAGGATCTGGAGGCAGAAAAATATTTTGCAGGGTGTTTTGTACTGAAAGATGGAAACTTAACAAAAATTGTCAGGAAAATCATGCAGAGAAAATGCATCTTACTAGCAATCAAGGGACGTAGAGTTTGTAGAAAAGTATGAACTAAAGTTCACAGAACACAGACTTCTTGTTCAGAGAGAAGTGTGAAATGGGAAGTATGAGAATGTATTGACCCTGTAGGGTGCTACATGCATTTGACCTTAATAACACTGATTAAGTCATTCAAATCTAAATTATGGCATTTCTGAACTAGTTATGTTCACTTTTCTGCCATTGCTACTCCATTTTAAAAGTAATCATCCCCTATTAGCAGTTTCTTAGGAGGCATTTTAAGAAATCTTTAGATGACAAATAAGCCTCCGTTGTTGACGAGGTATTTAAAATGAGCTTGCTAGAAATATACTCCTAAATATGCTCCAAAATATGCTAGAATTTTAAGCTGCAAGAGATGGTGACCTCTGATTACTAATCAGCAATGTGTCCCTATTGCTTGTTAGTGATAAATCAAAAAGATGACATAATGTAGGGAGGAATTTTAAGGCATTTCTTCTGTTCTCTCATAGATAATGCCAGGCCATGTGCTATACTAATATAAATCAAGCTATCAGAGTAATTTTGGTGGAGTTATATCCTGTTATATCAGCTGAGGATATGGCCATTTATGTTTTATCTTATGTTTTATTTTTCACAGAAGTTCCTCTGTTTTCTTACCAGAATGGCAAGCAAAAGCAGAATATTTACCAAACTCCCAAAAGCAGATTGCATAGACATTAGGTTGATAGATATGAATTCAGAAACTGACATCACCAAAGCACTTTACTGTTTGAACTGAAAAAAATAATTCCTTCAACTCTGATTAATCAAGAGTAAAGCATGGCCCAATGCTGAGAACTAGTACATTAGGTAGATTACATTCTTTGATTAGAAGTAATTAGTGGACAATACAGAGGCACATACACACTTGTGGTTTTTTGCATTGCTCCTTTTTGACACTGATGAAAAATCTGTGCCAAGAATGCTATCTGTCTGTGCTTCAACTGGGGATTTTTCTAGTGAGTGGGAAAGGGAATAAAGGAGACGTAATTATGATATGGTCCAAGCAATTAAATTTCACTGCATCTCTATTTCTGTCCCTCCCTCAATTAAATAAGGACCTTAAAATAGAGAATGAAAACACTGTGCTCTAAACCTGACTGCAGAACAATTCACACCATCTGGGGATGGCTACCATTGTGGTACATCTTATTTTTTGTACCAAGAGCCAGAGGCAAAGTTTGAGCTCCTCTGAATTTCTGAATGCTGCATTTCTTCAGGGTATGGGAAGTTTGTTCATGGAAAATAGCTATGGGTCACTTTCACTGTATGCTTCTACTGAAAATGTTTGACTCCTTACTCATGACACTGTATCATATTTTCTTTATTCAGCAGGTTCAATACTTGTATGTGATTACCACAGAGCAAATCAGACAAAATTATTAGCAGTAAATTGTATTTGCTTTAATCAATAAAAGATAGCTGACCTGCTTTATTCTTAAGCTCAGGTCAGTATCACAGTATTTTCCTGCAGAGGGTCTGTTTTGCCATGCCAGCCACTAAAGATTTAACTAGGATGAAGAATAGGCCTCTGTTTTATTCTGGGTAGCAGAACTGGATTGCTGTGCCCCATAGTTTCTTTTCTGTATTCAAAGTTTATAAATACAGGAAAATACCATTTATGTTTCTCCAAATTATATTGCTTGCATCTCTTTTTGGATAAAGCAGGCAGCACTATGAGACTGGTTAAGCTTATCTCAGATTTCAAGCAGAATTCTTCTGGTAGAATATAAAATCATGACATATTAATATAATCTAGCATCTAGATTGTAAAAGAAAAATGCTTCAAAACAAAAAATTATTCCTAATCTCAGGTGTTGTTATTTTAAATCAAAGCTATATCTCCATCTCAACTCAAGGAGTAAGTAATTTTTTTAAGCTATTTCCATTGGACATTGCTTATGAGGAAAGACATCCGTTCATTTGGGAGGCACGTGTGCTAAAACTGTAAAGTGGTAATAAGGCTGTAAAAAGATGCATCTGCAAAATGTTCTTCTTGATTATAAAAAGATAAACATATAGTACAGCGGACCTGAACATGCCAGGACTGCTAGAAGTATTGTTCACTTTCAGAAGCCTGGAAGATGAGATGTACAAAGTTTGCTTGTTTGTACTCATTAATTCTGAAACTTGTGGTAGTTGGTAGTTTATACTTTGCGTTTTCTTGTCTTCTGCTTTGCTTCATCAGCAGTATTTCATCAGATATAACAAATGGTTAGACAATAATTTCATGCTACTAAGTACCAAGCCTATGCAGACATAACAATCAGCAAAAATAAGGGCTAGAAGTATGTCTAAGGAGGCACTAAGTTAATTTTTGTCAGAGTTTGATTTTTTTTTTTTGGTGAAAGAAATTATTGATTTTTACAAAAGACAAGAGGAGTAAAGGTTACTCAGAATGCTGTATAACTACATCTCAATATTTCAGTACAAAAGCTCCCCAAACAAAAAAATGGTAGCCACTTTAAATCCAGACTGCATCTTAAGTGGACCCATAGGGTTTTATATAGCATAGTTATAAGGAAGTTTCTTCCTTGCTATTGTATTTATTAAGACAGTTTTTAGTCTGCAGAGAAAGTCATGCAGCCATTGCAAAGGAGTTTAAAAAATAATAATAATTAAAAAAAAAAAAGTGGTGAAGGCAATCTCTTCTCTCCTTTCTGCTAATTACTGGCTGTAGTGAGAGAGAATGCAAATGCGCACAGATAAGAGGGACTTGCAATAAGATCTCATGTGGGAGGGTTTTCCCCCACAGATCTTTTGCCTCTGCCCACATACTCAAACAGCACCAAACTTCATGCATATCAGATTCCAGCATCTGTTCTCCACATAACACTTGTGCAGAATTTTCCTTTGATGAAATAGAGTGTTTCTTCATGTTCACCTCTGTAAATACCTGAAACCTTCTAGCTGAGAGGCAGCCCTGTAACTCTGAAATGCCTATTTCTGTGGAAAATCCAAATGAGTGTAGCATTATTTTTCCAAGTACTAATTGCCTGGTTTTCTGTTTCAGTGTCTGTGAAAGCATTTCATCTGGTGAAACCCAACCCTACTGCACTTGAAAAGTACAGCAAGCACAGAAGTATAACAACTCACCAGTTACTTTTAATTGATCTGGTATTTCTACAAGGTGCCACCCTTTTCCACACCTCCTACCTCCTCCTTAAGTGACTCAGCCTCTGAAGGAAAAATCTCTTGACTTTTCAGACAGCTGGATGGAGAACAACATTGCAGCTCTCTGTCTGCTTTGATTGTACCTCACTTCCAGGTGTCTCCAGGTTGACTCGCAACACTGAGACACACAAGGACACTGACTTCTCCCATATTTAGGTAAGGAAGGGTGTTTACTTTTCTGGTTTTATATGCCATGTATCGGAAGTTCCATATTTTCAGATGTTCTGTGATTTATTAGCATCCAAATAAGGATCCCACTTCAAGGATTTTCAAGAAGTGTGGAGAATCTGACTCTTAACTTAACTCTTAAAATGTCTCAGTTTAGATGTTCAGATTCCCTGGACCTCTTTGAAATCTTGTCTTGGTGCTACTACCTTAATTACTTCATTATTTACATTATATTGCTAATTGTATTTTACTCCAGTGCTGTTTCTCTGATGACAAACTCACTGTTCAGACCACTCTTGATGAATGGTTCTTTTATTGTAATCTTCGCTTTTTGATTCATTTTATTGTTTCTTTATTCTTTCCTTGGATTTTTTAATCTTATAGTATTAAAATCTCATTTACTTGAATTTTCTTCAAGCATATGATTTTGGAAAGAAACATAGCAACAGTTTTCTTTCATTTCCACCTTTACAACAGGTACAGCAAAAATACCCATTCTGCTTTGATAAAATGATATCTGTACCATGAACATGTATATGTCTATATGAACATACCTCATGTATAAACAGAAAGGTTCTTCATTTAAAATCTGACAAAGTGAAAGGAAAGAGTTGAATAAAGAAATTTAAAATTGTCATCTCCCTTCTACACTCTATTTTTAAAAGCCATGTCAAACTAACAATATATTTCTAATTTAGAAACACATACAAATTTGTGCTCTGCCTTAGCAGCTGATTTTACATTAGTGACAGTTCCAAAGCTTAATTTCTTTCAAAACAGCCTCCTCCACCTACGTCCCGAAAAACCAGTTTTGAGAGCTCTTTCAGCTACAAACATATGAATGATTTCTGTCGTACATTCACGTGTTCTCTAGTCCTGCCTTGCCTGTTCTGACCTTGCCTTTCTCTTTTACTCACATGCCCATGTTATTCCTATTCTCTGTGAGATTTGTTATTAATTCTGTGGCATAAACAGTAGAGTAAAATACTAATTTGAACACAGTGGATTGTTTCCAGAAGTTTATAAATGCATTATACAGATGTTGCTCTGATATGTAACTCCTGAAAAATAAATCAATTCTAGGAGCACATTTTTGTTGTTTTTTGCTCTCTATAAAGTAAATGTAGCTACTTTAACATGTTTGTTTCAGCAAAATGACAATGAGACTGATTGCCTAGTAAAGAGAATCATGTTATTCATAATTTTGAAGCATTTAAATAATACTCATGTGTTTATTTGTTTAAGCTCTGAGTACACACTTGGTACCGTGCTGAGTTAGCAACACCATCATTCTGTCTGTTTCATGTCCTGACCTATAGTTTTGAGTCACTGCAATGGATACTGGTGACAATTTTGTAGGAAAGAAAGTGTAAGCAGTTACGCTGACAGACCTGCACCTGGCAGAGTGGGCCTTTAAGGCTATTGAGGAGATCATATGCTTGACTGAAACAGTAACTCTGGAAGTGTAAAGGATGGTACAGCCTTGGCTGCCTCTAGCTGTGATGCTGATTTGAAAAACAGTCTTTATCTGCAATGGAGAAGTAAAGCCATATTTAGAAGTGCAAATTCTTATTTGAGTTATAGTACAGGTAGCCAGATCTGACAGCCTGGTGACAGCACTTCTGATATTTGAGGGGAGAAATGATGGATGTAAAGAACAGCAAAATTGGTATCGACTACCCAACCAGAAACAGATTTCACCTCACGCACTTAGGGATATCTGTCAAGAAGAACAATTGTAATGATGTGTCTCCTTAGTGCCTTATTTCTAAGGCCTGGAGATCTTTATCCTGGATCAAGTCAGAATGACTTCAGTCAGTTACTTGCTCACACATCTAGGTCTTACTGTATTGAAGAAAAATGATGGAGAAAAATCACAAGTTTGCTGACCTGACTTGAAAGTTATTAACTGAAAGCAAGGAAATACTGCAGTGTGCTTCATAACTGTGATTACATAGAATCAAATGTGCTTTTGTTTAAAATGATACCTTCTCCACGTTTATCTCATGCAAATGAAAGGCAAGCTGTGTAGTGTACAATTAACATAAAGAGTTACAATGGGAAAAAAACAGACCAACCCAAGCCAAAAAGTAAAGCTGAAGTAAGCCTTTGTTTTAATAAATTTACCAGCAGTTCTCCTGGTCTGCAGTGAAAGCAGGTAAATAGGTTAAAACACAAAGAATGTGAAAAATTCATTTCCTAACCCTTTATTAGGTTTCTAATGGAATAATTCTGTGACTACTGTGACTACTCGTAAAAAACTGAATGTTCAGGTTACTTCACAGCAGAACAGTCCTTCAAGAAGATGCACTTTTGGTGGGATAAAGAAAGAACAAAGTACATGTCTATGTTCTTTTCATATGACAGATTTTAGTTTGTTTTGAAATCTGGAACTTTAAGGACATATAACAAACAGTATCCAGCAAGCTGTGGCTGTGTAGAGTCATGTGTAAGAAACCTGTTAGTTCCACCTGGTGTTTTATGTGGACATTCCAAACTCAGCAGCTTCTCTACAGTCTAGGCTGTTTCAGCAATGCAGCATGAGAAGCTGAAAGACAGGAGAATTTTGCAAGTTTTTTGTTTTAACCTAGCTGTTCATCTCCAACTTTTTGTATTATCCGGTTCATGAATAAAAGTAGGAAGTTCGATATTTTAGGCATTTGCATCTGACAATGCTTCATATGAAAAATTTCAGTAAAAAAACAAATGTTTTGGCTTTGAGGAGCAGAAGGTGTGCCTCCCTCAACACTCCCTCAACATTTACCTTGTTGACTTACTTCTCATGCAGTGTGATGATATACAGTACCTTTAAGCTGTGGAAAGACATTTTTTTTATTATAAGCAAAATAAATACATACTGAATATTTATAAATAAGGTCTTAATCACTGCCATGCCTACAAGCCAAAGAACAAAGACTTTTTTTGGTTGGAACTGCCTCAGCAGTGTGATGTGGAAAACATGACTCTTACCGGAAATGTTTGTATTATTCTTATGTATTTTTTTTAAATACAGCAATGCATATATGTGAAACCTAATTGCATAGAAAGCTACAGCCAAGAACAGAAGAAAGAAGGCAAAAGGACTCTCTGTTGGAAGAATGAGTGTGTTCAGACCAGCTGAAAACTAGAAGGTCTAGCTCGGAGAAATTAAGGCAGACCTGAGGTCTTCTGCTGATCATTCACTGCAGGATGTAGAAAGGAAATGTAGAAGTGGGAATATGGCTATCTGTGGTAAAAATAGAATTGGAGATCTGTGCTGCTTTCTGAATAACTTGCTACAAGCATGGAGGGGCATTTTACTTTCCCTGAAGTGATGTCTGAAGTTTTTTCTGGGTTTCTTCGCAGTTGTATTTGGATTTCCCAAAAAATGGGGGAGGGTCCAAATTCAGGATTGGTATGTCTTAATCCTTTTTGGTAGCTGCTCATTGGACTGGCTGGAGCAGTTTTAATTTTCTTTTAAACTTTCCTGACGCTGTTTTAAAATTCAAATTACACTGAAGCTGCATTCCTGTTTGTTTTTGTTTTGCATTCCAGCTGAGTTGTTTTGCTTCAGTGGTTGAGATCTTGTTAAGAATGCCTGAACATAATTTACTACTATAATGTAGAAGCCTGTAAATTGTCTTTCTCACAACTTCATCTACAAAGTTAAATTATTTGTTTTATCTCCCTTTAACTATGAGCTGAAGATAAGAAGTTTGCTGATGTGTGTGAATAATGTGATGGTTCCAGATCTTCATGAGCTGAAGTTTTTTAGCTAATGCAATCCTCATGATCTTCTGTCCATTCCCCTCTCCACATACACAGATACACACACACTTAATCCACAACAGTGAAGACGAAGAAAAAAATGTTTTCATGAGTTATATCCTGCCTCATTACACAAGATCCTTTTCATTTCTAAGATCTTGGAATTTAAATCTTACTCTGATGATTCTTGATTGTTTGTGCTTTAAAGTAGGCTTCTTTTTTTTTAATTAACATTTTAAATTACAATGGATTCATTTTTGATATGCAGCTTGGAAGTTCAGAAGCAAGAAGTAAACCTTGAGGACAATATGGCAATATTCTGTAGGACTAAAATGCCTGGGTTTAAAATTTCAAAACACCTGGCTCATTTCCAGCACTGACTGTAAAAGGGAGTGTGCTTGTTTCTTACATTTATTTATGCATGCTGCTTTCAGACTGGGAGACAAGGTAGTAGTTTATCCTGGATGTTGTATGCATGTGCAACAGAAATGTTGTTTTGACCTAAAACCATTTAAAAATTAATATAGGACAAGAGACAAAACACAGTCTTAATTACATGATGGAGGATGAAAGTAGCACACTTGCTGGACTTTCTTTTGTCATGCGTGGATTCAAGTGGGAGTTGCAAACCTTTCCAGTTGCTTTTCAGGCTTTCAGTTGTGGCATTTGTGGTTATTCTGTAGATTTTAAAGACAGACCTCAAAATATATAGATTTTTGGAAGACATTTTATATTTCAGAACAAGTGTCCAAGGCTTTATTTGTAATTGAGGTGTACAGTTTCTTGCCAGTTCTGTAAGAAATTTCAGATCCCAGTATAAACCTATGGAAAGGGAGACTATAGTGTAGTATGAGGTTTATGTAACAGTTTTCTGTTATTTTTAATGATAAATATTTAAACTGCAAAATATGTACTTTTAACAAGATATTCTGAGCCTTAGAATGACAATATTTGGTTAAATTTCCACAAAAGAAGGCTCCAATTTCAAAGTTCCATGATTCACTTCCCTTAGGAAGTACCTTTAAATGCCTTTATTAGACAATAAATCCAAGTTTATCCTATACAAAACTATTGCTTTTTCTGCAGATGAAGAAGTGCCAGCACTCATTGCTTGTGAAATATATTGAAATGTCAAGCTTCCTATTGTGTTGGAACTGGACTGAAATAAAGACCAATTTCAAATGTCTGTCTGTTCCTAAGCTGAAAACATAAATAAATCAGAGTCCTCTCTATCACCTTTAACAGTTCAGGAAAATTTATAGTAAGATTGGTTATTACCTAAAACTGATTGCTTGATAATCTACCTGAACAGTTTCTAGGAAATTCTGTGTGTATCTACTTAAAACCTTAAATCAGTCATTTTGAAAGGTGTTTTATAACCTATTGAAAAATAAATAAGGCTCACCATAGCTCTGAGCATATTTTTGCTGGGTGGGAACCAGATCCAGCAGTCACATGTTTTCTACACACACTGTGCCAGTGTATGCTTGATACCAACAACTCAGGTTAAAAGAGAGTGGATCAGAGCCTTCCAATTTAGATGCCAGAACGTTCAAATCTTATAAACACCTGGAATTTCACAACTGGTAGTGAGATATATGCAGACTTTTGGACTCTGATATTAATTTTGAATTGATATCTTTACTTTCCAAAGTGATCTGTAGTTGTTTACATCCAGATTTTGGCTTCCCACTTTCTTGGTAATCATAAACTCTTTCAGCAATTGTCTGGAAGCAAAAGGACAGAAAACAAAAATCTGCTGAAGTGTGATATCTTCTGGCATCCACTAGTTTTTTATGCTTCATTGTCAGCATTAATTTCAGTATTTTTGATACGCTTTTGCCAAAATTAATCTTCTACACCTTCCATCAGTAAAGACACAGCCACAGGCTCTGGAATCTCAATGCACTCTACCTTAGGTGAGTGAGCAATACACTCTGCATCTGCAAAAAAAGCCGCGGACAACTGTGTCACCCAGAGAACCAGGAATGTTTCTGATTTTTAACAACTGCTCCTGTCACAAAAACTGTTTTCAGGTGCTTCTGTAAATGTCATCAGCCTGACCAGTGGAGCTAGTCGGGAGCTTTCCAGCTTAATGTTGTTTTCTTGGATAATGCTACTTTTTAGAAAGGATTCCTTTTGCTTAAGGAGGTAATTTTTTTCCACAGTCAATGTTAGGATTCTTTTTATTTAGAGGGAATTATTCTGTCTTAAAATGTCACGATGCTCTGCTTGATGCCTTCTCTAGGAAAGCTGGTCCTGAGAGTTTCAAAGCATAACATGAAATACTTCGAGTGGCTCAACTCCCAGATAATTTATTTATTTATTTTTAATCCATAATCTTGCACACCCATTTTTTTAAACCCAATTTTAGATAAGGGAAGAAGTCAGTGACTGACAAACTGCTGCAGGGTGGAAGAGTCACCTCTGTCCTGGACCCCTCCATTAGCTGCAGGCCACAGAAGCTGCGAGACCCGTCAGCGGGGCTGGGTCAGCCCGTGCGCGCTGGAGGCGCCGCTCCCAGCCACAGGCTGATACCATCTTCCCATTAAGATAATCACCCCACCCCATTCTTCATTGCTCTGGCTTTTCCTCAAAAGGCTCTTCCCACCTGGCATGTTCTTAGGGAAGGAGCTCTCCACAAGGAAAAGGAGGGAGAGGCAGTGTGACAGGGCTGAAATATGCAGTCACATCGTCATCACCAGGGAGGGAAAAGCCACTGGCTGCTCTGCCTGGGCTTCAGTTCAAAGAGAGGGCTGTGGCAAGTGCTGTCATTCCACCCTATTAGACTAAACCTATGTGAGGAGGTGATTGAAGTGGCATACAAACTTAAGCTGTCTTTGGGGCTGATTCCCAATCACAGAATCACAGAACGTTAGGGGGTAGGAGGGACATCTGGAGATCATTGAGTTTAACCCCCCTGACAGAGCCAGGAGCACCACAGAATGTAGGGCAGATCACTCAGAAATGCATCCAGATGGGTCTTGAAAGTCTTCAGAGAAGGAGACTCCACAACCTCTCTGGGCAGCCTGTTCCAGTGTTCTGTAACCCTTACAGTAAAGAAGTTCTTCCTCTTGTTGAGGTGGAACTTCCTGTGCTCTAACTTGCATCCACTGCCCCTTGTTCTATCACAGGGCACGACTGAAAAGAGATTGGCCCCTCCTTCTTGACACCCATCCTTCAGATATTTATATACATTAATAAGATCCCCTTTCAGTCTTCTCTAGACTGAACAGCCCCAGGTCTCTCAGCCTTTCCTCATAAGACAGATGTTTCAGTCCCTTAATCAACTGTGTAGCCCTCTGTTGGACTCCTTCAAGCAAATCCCTGTCCCTCTTGAACTGGGGAGCCCAGAACTGGACACAATACTCCAGGTGGGGTCTCACTAGGGCAGGGCAGAGGATGAGGAGAGCCTCCCTTGACCTGACACACTCTTCTTAATGCACCCAAGGATACCATTGGCTGCCTGAGCCACAAGGGCACAGTCCAACAGGACTCCAAGGTCCTTCTCCAGAGAGCTGCTTTGTAGCAGGTTGGCTCCTAACCTGTACTGGTGCAATCTCACCAGTATCACCACTGAGTTTCTCTTATTTTCTTCTTTCTTTTTTCTTTCTTGCTTGCTTTTTAATGTTAGAAAACATTATTATGTTCTTATATTTTCTTTCAGATTCCCACAGAAGGACACCCCACTGAACAAGATGTCAGCTTTTAGCAGACGAAAACAGTCTCCCAATCAGAGCGGTAATACTGAGTCTCCTTCATTTTCTGCTGCCAGAGAACTCAGAGTTTGAAATGCTATTTAATAATTGTCAGATGGGATTGCTTGTTGCTCTGGAGGGACAAAACTTGACACGGGCTGAAGTCTGCTTTCTATGCAGTGACCAGAGGCAAACTGTAAGCACAATGACAGTTTGCATTTCCCTGAAACCCAAAAAATTCTTCTAAAGACTGAAAGGTTTTGAGGCACAAGAGGACCAGTTTTGGGTGGGATATGCCAGGTTTAAGTACACCAAAATAGGTGCAGCCACAGTGAGGAGCAGCTTGGCTCTTCCATGTTAAGTACATAAACTTTTTATTGCCAAAATAATAAGGAGATAAGCTCCATCTGCCTGTGCTCATGAGACCTGAACTCTTGTATCAGAGCTATATTTACATTTTTAATTGAAACTTGAGAGATAATTCATTAGGCCAGACACTTCAGCAAACCCAAGGAAGGCCTCATACATTAGCAAATTGCTTGTGGTATTTATTGAAAAGAAAACACAATATAAACTCCTTGGCTACTGCCTTTGTAGGAGAGTTCCTAAAACCTTGTTTGCACTAAGCAATTAAGAAAGCCATGATTTCTGTAAAGTACAAGTGATTTTTGGGTAAAATGCTTTTGGAAATAAGTCAATATTGCACATGCAAGGTTAATTTCAGTAGTTGGGTATATATTGAGTAATTCTTGAATATACAGAAATGCTTATGTTCATGTCATTCAAGAATATTTCTTCAAGTTTCAAAGGAAGTTATGGCTGACAGTAAAGCACAGATTTAAATATATTGCAGACAGTTGAAAGCATCTTTGGCTAAAACTATCTGTATGAAAGGAATGCTGGAATCATTTCCACCTCTTTAGTTGCCATCAGCTACCCTTGCTGTAGAGAAGTTTTCTCTCTGGAATGCATGTACTTGAACTCACATTTTTCTTAGTTTCAAAAATTAACTATTTTTTTCTATGCAAATTATTGTACCAAATTAAAAAATCTAAATATTTATGGGAATGGGAAGGTCCAGTTTTTGCTACTGAATCTTCTTTCAGATCTCTGATTATTGAATGTTGTGAAGTTTTATTTCTATCTATAAAAGTTCAGCCAAGTCCTTATTACATCCCAGCCATTCCTAGTATTATCAGTATATCCAAACCAGTAACTATTTAGAGAAAATACACTTAATACATTCTTGTTTGCTAATTGCAACTGTCTTCATTCTTGACAGTGATTATGAGATAATGCTATTGTTTAAACTGATAGAAGTACTTCCTCTTTTCAGTTTGCAAGAAGTGTTCATTTTAATAGATATTTTAATGAACCACTGGAGCTGGGATGTCTTAGTTTTTTTAAGTCCTTAAAGTCAGATTCACATAAAGATTTTAAGGAGAAATAGTATCTTGATTGGCAGTAAACAGGCTGATGCAGAAATCATGCAATGAGGTTGGATTCCTTTCTGTACTTATTCAACTGTGATTGTCAGCACATTCTTACAAATATCATCTTTGATGTGCCTGTTCACTTCTTAATGGTCTCAAAGGGCTACATCTATACTGCTCAAAAAAAGAAAGCCAAACCTTGCCATCAAGGCCAAGAGGCAGTAACACAAATCTTTGCTATCACAGCCATGTTTCTTAAATGTTTGTCACTTCTCTAGCAGCTTAATCTCAGAGAGAGCTAGTCAACACAGGACCAGAAAAAGTTCGCAACTAGGCAAACATGAAAGACTAGTCCAATCCTTTAATTCCTCCAGTAGACTTCTTTTATTTGGCAGTATGGACATATCTCCAGTGAATTGCAACAGATAAGAGCAGACATAGTTTGTGTTACAGTCAGATACACATTTTTAAACTGAACTTTATGTTTGTATTGCAGTGGGATTTTTTTCAAAAGAAAAGTGCATTTTAAAATAATGATTGGCCATTGTCACTTAAAATAAATGCTTTTATGATTTATTATGGTTTGATCTTCCATTCACTGTAGTTGTTTTTCATACTATCACCACAGCTGAAGTTGTTGGATTAAAAGCAAGAGCTACATTTTATAAATCACAGCAGAATGCCAAAACACAGCTCTGACAGACAACGTAATACTGACTGCATATATTTTGGTGAAGTGTCAAGTTTCTATACTCAATTTTTATTGTCAAATGTCCTTACTGAACACCAGAGAATGTCTTCTGAAATCTGGTCATGCTGAACTCCTTTTGTGTGAAGGTTCAGAGAGAGAGGAATTAATGGAGAAAATCATAAAGTTCTCTTAAGGAAGAACTGAGAAACTCAGTATTGTTCATCTATCAGTTTGTTGATTAATTTGATGCTATTGACAAAGATTTTGCACATTTAATTTTTCACCTTCTCTTGCCTGGGAAAATTTGAGGCAAGTAACATGATTAAAAAATAGAGTTTCCATTTGCACTCAAGTTCTAGTCTTCCATTTTAAAGGGGAATGCTTAAATAGTACAACAGTATTCCCCTTCACCTCAAACAGGCTGACGATATGAAACTTAGGTAGGAAGAAAAAGAACTGATAACGCTGGACAATAGTAATCAAATATTTTTGCTTGCTTCTGGGCAAAGCCCCTCACAGAGGGAAACCAAAGGAGGTAAACATCAGCTATCTAATACAGTGAGGAACATATAGTCTCACAAATCAAGTGAACATTGTATTATTAGTCCCTCAGTATGCTAAATATCAGTGTTGTTGGTTTTTTGTAAGTAAATAAGGCTTCCACATTCATGCAGCTTGTGAGTGTGCATTCCTGTCTGTCTGTTGCAAAACTCTTTGAATCTATTCCCAAATTTTAGGTAAATCTCATGTAAAAACACAGGCCTTAAAGCTGTTGCTTTTATTTAAAGTTCAGTAAAACTAGCTACCTGTTTATAAAAGAGACCATGTTTATACAGCCACTGAGGAAAAAGCTTCAGAGTCTAATTCTCTGAGAAACCTGAAAATCCACACATGTTGGGCTGGATGTAGGATGTGATCATCTCAGGAGTAGTTTTTGTCAAAAATTTGCATCCTGTCACACATCTAAAATTACAAAACCCACAGACAACACCTCAGGAAACAGGATTCATTAGCTCAACTTTCCTGGAATTACTTTAGTATGTATGTTTCATAATTCCTTTATCAGATCTGTGATATTTGTTTACATTAAAAATATGCCAAGCTGTTTCATATTAAAGATGAAACTGAACTGAGTTTGGTAAACCAGGCTTCTACAGTCTCTTTAAGGATGAAGAGATTATAAACTGCAAAGTTTTGAAGGAAATGGTCTGCACCTAACAGAGGAATGATAGCTGAAAAATCAACATGTGCTGCACTTTTTTATACATTGTAGCCTTTCCAATAGCAATTTAGGTTTCCAAAGTTATCCCATACGTTTAATTTAAGAATATTTCTCTGCATTTGCAGATAATAAGAGCCCTTCTGTGGCAATTAAAGGCAGACAACAGGCTACTCATGATGTTAATAAACGACGGACCCTTTTGCAAGATAACAGCTGGATAAAGAAGAGACCTGAAGAGGAAAGGTAAGAAAGATACAAAATACATTCCTTTGGTATTTAGCTCAGTATGCTATTTACCTTTTCATGGAGTGTCTACATTTTAATGAACGGTATTGACCAGAGTTACATAAATTTCATCAAATAATTATTATTTGTTTGTCTTGATGAGGTATTGATTGCCTTTTGGAGGCAGCATTTGGCAGGACTTTCACTAAGATTTTTATTGGGACTTTTAAGTGCTGAGGTGATATGCTGATTTAGTGACATGTCTGCTTTACAAGAAAAATTCCACGTTTTCTGTTTTAGGTAGCAACAGTACAGTCTGACTTTTGTCTTTTTGCAAGCATGAAGATAATTAATCTTGGAAAGTTCTTTTAAGGAGCTTGAATCAGAATTATTTGAAATTTACTGTAATTCAAACTAAGACTAGTATTGCATTAGAAACTTCAGCTTGAGACCAAGCCCTCATTGTTTGAGCCTTCCTACATGAACAGCTTGTAGGAGGAGGTAATTCTTACTACAAAATACCTGGAGTCATCTAATGCAGAGATCTGTAGCTGGTGTGGTTACAGTTGTAGTGAAATCTGTGAAATCTGATTTAAGGACAGAAATCTTTTGTCAAGAAAAAAATTTCTATTTTTTAATACTAAAATTTTAATTAACCACTGCCTTTCTTTTGCTTGAAGTGCTGATGAAAACTATGGACGGGCTGTGCTTAATCAATACAAATCCCAAGATGGTCTACACAGGTACAGCAGAGTATCAGAACACCTTTATTATATTATTTATATTATTATTTATTATATATTATTTGACAACTATATTGTCAAATAAAATTGAGTTTCCTTTTATTCTATCTTGTTTATAGCAAGAACTTGCTTTGATCAATTTTAGTCTACACATGTCCACTGTAAATCTGACTCTGATGACAACAATTGTTAAGTCAATCATTGCAATGAATGAGGTTGGATGTGTTGACACCTGGATGGTCTGAAATCCTGTATGATGCCTTAATTTAAGATACATATTGTTTTATTGGTGATGAGTTGTTTAATTAAAGAGTGACAAAAATGGCATTTATAACCTTTTTTATAGAAGTAGCACAAATGAAAAGGAAGATCAGAAAGCTGTACTTGGACGATACAGATCTGATACTACCTTGGACAGGTAGGGCTTTTTTTCTCCATGTATTATATTTCATGATTCTCATACTTGTGGGAGGTCTTAAAAATGAAATAATGAGTTAAAACAATGGGGTTTTAAGATGTCATTTATTAAGCATTTAAGTAGAAGACTGAGTGATTTTTGCATGAATTGTCAATGAGGCAAATGGAAATGTGATTTGAAAAAAGGTTCTTTGACATCTTCCTCTTCTTTTTCTGTATCAATTTCTGTGTATTCTTGCCCTCAGAAAAGTATCCATGAACAGATGATAGCCACTCCTCTCCAGTTTCCTGCTTTTTGAGCTATAAATCAAAGTCCTATCTGCAATAGTTAAGTACACATGGCTAAGCCTTAGTTATCTTCCAATCCTTGCTGCCACTTCTTTATCATGATCAGTACAAATCTCAGAAGCATGTGCTTGTCATACAGGTGCTTAACTTGAATGCCTTCTTCAGCCTTGACCTCTGCTGAGTTAAGACATGACCATGCTTGTGTTTGCAGATTCTTTCTGTATTGCATCTTCAAAATTCAGTCTCCACAACAGGCTGAGGCAATGAGTACCAGCCCTTACAAGTTCAGTGTGGAAAAAGTGCACTTGTTTGGCTAGATCTTAGCACTGTGTTACTTTGTTTGATGATCCTTACTTGTCTTGTAAGAAACAATGAGAAATTGTTATGCGAAATTCATCTTCTCCATAGTTGTCTGGAGTAAAATAGGCTACAGAGCTGTATGATATCAGCCCTCCATCAATTGTTCTATAGGCCAGGGAATCCTGCTATATTTGTTCACCCATCACGAGGAAGCCATTCCATAACTTCCAATTACATATTGTGCTTCTCTGTATTTTTTCTATTGCCATATTAGTTTTTTTTTGCTCTGGGGGTCCAAATCTACATGCAGGTATTTAAGATGTGCCCACATTTGTATATAGAGAGGAGAATAACAACGGCTTCCAGTTCATTTGCTAGTCCTACCCTTGTACTTCATAATATTGAATTTGCTCTTTTGAGTGCTTCTGAGAGTTAAGCTTTCATTTTCAGAACATTATCTATATAACTATAAGACCTCTTTCCTGAGGGACAGTAGCTGGTTCACAGATCAACTGTTTTTCTTGGCAGACATTACATTGCATCTAATAGAAGTGAATGTCATCTGCCATTTTAGAAATGCAGTGTTTGCAGATGACTTCTGAAAGCTTTGCCAGTCAACGTTTGTTTTGATTACCATAAGTTAATGTCATTGGCAAGCATCATCATCTTATGCTCCTTCTTTTCCAGAGAGATTGTGAACATATGGAAAATCACAGGTCTTGTACAGATCCTTCCTTCCACTCTGAAAAACTGTTTATTCCAAACCTTTGTTTCCTACTTTTTTACCTGTTATTTATGCATGGAAGGACCTTCTCTATCAACACACAGGAGATGGGTTTATTTAAGACCCCTGAAAACAAATTTCTGTAAAGCTCTTTGGAGATCCAAGTAGCACATATCAGTTGTGTCACTTTTATCCACATGCTCTTTCACTTCAAAACATTTTCTAAGGCTTTACTTTCATGTATGGAAAGCTGACTGTTTTCATATACACAAATATCTAACATAAAGGGTTCTTAATATGCAACAAAGGGCAGGGAATACGAAGAAAGGATAAGAGGTGTGAATATACAATTCTGATAGCTAATGCAGAGTATGTCCACATATGGAGTGAATAATGATGGTTTTACCCTGGAATGATCATGACTGGGAAGCTGCAGTCAAGTTGTTTATTTTTCCTCACTGATCACTGCTTTTCTCAAAACTATGGAATACAGACACTCCTGGATTATCTTGTCCACACCCATTTGCCAGCAGGCACTTCTGTAAGGGTGGACCACATGTTCTGCACCTGCTCAACTTTGCAACCTAATGCTTCAGGGCGTGTGGCGATATATTTTCTCTTAGCACCTTTTTGTAGCCTGAAGACGTATTTGGTACTTCTGCTTCCTCTGTGAAGGATGCTCTCCACTAGGTGCAAATCCCTTGTTTTCTTATAAATTATTTCTGACGAGCATACCCATAGTACAGAAGTACTTTCCCCCCCCCCCTTTCAAAACTAAAAGGCAGAATTGAAAATGGAGCAGGTTCCTGGGATGTAGAATAAAGCCTAAAAGACCACTCCTAGGAGACAGTTCTTGAGAAGAATTCCCATGGTATTGGAGATATCTCAGAGCTGTTGACAGAGTTATTGTAAGTCCTGCTGTCTTTTTTCAAAGCTTCTGCTACTTGGGCAGCAGTGGAGTAGGATGCCAGATGGACCCTTCAAGTCTTTAAAATGAGAAAATATAGAACTACTTAAATGATTGTGCTGAAATTATGAAAATGCAAAACGAAACATGAAAGACGCTGATGCATTGGACAGCTGTGCATTAGAAGAAACGCTGACGTTTCCATCAGCAAGTGAGAGCTCTAGTGAGACCTCTAGTGATCTTTCCAGTAACTGTAACTGCCGGTCACAGTTACAAACTGGCCTTGATGGGACATAAGTATTTGCACAATTACATTTTAGATTTGAAAAAAGCACAGAGCACATCTGGTGCAGACTGTGCCCCAGAGCTCCTTTGAAGGCTTTTCATTAAATACAATGAACTGGTATAAATACAATGGTATTTATAATCTATGTCAATGTACACCACCTTATATTTGAACTTTTTGAAGGTCCCCTCTTCATATTAAAGAATATTCCGTATTTGGGAAGAAAGATCAAATAAATGAAGTATTAACCTGTTTCAGCTACAATAGCTACGTGGGGCTTTCTGTGAAACTTGGGAAGAGTTGTAGGCAACACTTGTGAAATCCATAAAGGGCTTGGAAAATCACATGGTTGTTTCTTAGTGTAAATTTCACAGCTTAATAAAATCAATTCAAGCAAAAATGATCTAAATTCTTAGATAGATGTTATTCCTGTAGGTCACTACCATGATTTATCCAGGATTTTACACTGGAGTATTTTCAAATCTCATTTATGTTTAAAAGCTGTAAAGAAAATGAGGCTGGTGTATATATTAAATGAGAAAGGGGGTGGTTTACATACTGCTTGCTGTCTGAAAAACATTGTTTTCTTTCTATTATCATGATCAAATTCAAAGGAGTTGTAATAAATTGTTAACAACAATGGGCCTTGATGCACTGTATCAGTTAGTGTATGAACATAACCTTTTGAAAGTTTTTTTCAGTGAGCTACTTAGACTCTTCAGATATTAATGCACCAAATTTATATTAATTCAGCTTCTGTTTCATACCTATTTTGATACTGGGGAAAGTGATGGTTTTAATCTTTTAATTTTATGCAAGTGTTGTGGTGTGTTTCTTACAGAATTCCAGCCAGCAGTGACACTGATAAAATAAATAATTCTCCAACTCTGAATAATAAGCAAAGCAACAGGTATGAGTTTTGGAAACCTAAGTATTATGAATTGTAATTTACCATGTACCATTTATATAGAATGTATTATAATCTACATGTTATATCTTATTAGAACTTTTTCTACATACCAAGAATATATCATATAAAGAAGTAATTTGTATGGTACATGGCCTAAGAGTAGGCTTCATTTCAGCACCTGACATCTGGAATGTAGACATTTATATCTAGGTTATCACAGACTCTTTTTATAGCCAGTGAAGAAAAAAAAAAGATATTTTGGAGGTCATTCTTCTGATAGCTGTTGGATATTTTCTTTAGAATAAGAGGAATTTTCCTTAGAAATGCCTGTTTCCCCACAGTTCAGATTACACATTTCAGATTCAGATTACCAGTTCAGATTATACATTTACTTAGCATAGCAATTATTTAAGAAACACAATATTTTAAATACAAAAAAAAAGAAACAGTAAGAGTGTTTTGAAAACAATTTGATTTGTGTATGTTCTAGAGCACTGCATTTTTCTGCATGAGTTCTGCCAAGTTTGATACATATATCTCAGGAAATTCTACATGAACAAACCCTAATTAAGGTTTTCAATTTCAAATTGCCAATGGGAAACTTTAGTACCAAAGTGTGAATAATACTTTTTTTTTGATAGACAGGCTAACTGATTTTTCCAATGGAAAGTAAATAGAAAATGTAGAACTTATTTTAACACTTTTCTTCTGTCAGAAGGTCAGTCTTTTTAATTCAAAATAGTTTAGCACAATATTTTTGACATGTTATAAAACATTTGTTACAATTTAGAGATGATCAATTCATATATGTAGTATGACTTCACAATACTGAAAATTTAGCTTCTAGAGAACTTACAGCTTTTACCTGCTTGACATTTTTATTAAAAAAATGAAAGTCTGAAGAACTCAGCCACCGTATTTAGAAAAGTAAAGGGCCAAACATGTCACTTTGTACCTTCATAAGTGTCAGTAGTGTTCTATCAGTAATAAATTATACTGAAAACAGTTGCTAGTGAAGTCTGCACACAGCAATTAAATGTCATCTTGCAAAGTGTTGAGATATTACTCTGAAAAGCAAATTTGTATCTCTGGCATTTAAAGTCCAAGTGAGGTCATTCTTTTAAATAATGATCTTGCACAATTATGTTGTAAATCATAGTGATGCTGACACATGGAACAACATATAAATTGGATTTTATATTATTTTGTGCACAGATGATTTTTTAATAGACCTGTCATGAATTTTGAAGTGGGTCGTCAGTGAGACTTAAATGGTATATACTTTTTCTTGCCAGAAAGCAATACAAATACTTGTAAAGCTCTGTTCTTCAGTTATTCTTGTTCCATTAAGAATTGCAGAGGACAAAACAATAGCTTTTTTATGAACTTTATGAGAAAAATCACTGGCTTGGAATTTATATGGTTAGGAGCATGGGGAACACCAGCTTCTTTTACGGGCTAGCATAAAATAAAGAAGCACTGACATAACTGAATAAGAAACATGAAATTTAAAGTTTGAAAAATAAAGGTATTAATATTTTAGCGGTTGGACACTGAAGTGAAGGCACAGAAGTCATGATTCTAAGAAGTCTGAAATTCGGTAATAAAGTAAAAAAACATCTGTTCTCTAAGCATCGGAATCCCCAGGGTGTCTAAAATCTTGTATCTTTTAAGGAATTTTCGAAATTTCAGCTGGCATATATAAATATAGTCATACCGTTTGCCATACACAATTGTATCATTTCATAGCAGAAATATAATGTCTTATCATTGGGTTTTTTTTTATTTCAAATTGCACGCCTATTGAAAACAAATGAATTTACTAAGTATATTTCTTTAACAGGCAGTCTTGGACTCCTAATGCATCATCCACAAACACTGCTGCGACTTCTCCAATCAAGAAAAAAAGGTATTAATGACCATGATTGCTAGAGGATAAATAGCACCCTATTAAACCTCAGTAACATATCACAACCACATTAAAAAGCCAGGACCAACTTTTTCCTTGGGCACACTCTAACTCTTCAGGACGATTTAGGTATCTTTCACATGCCCTGGCTTTTTCCATGGGAGCACTGTGTTGCCTCTGCAGAACAAGCTCTATGAGTCTGGTGCATGCAGTGCAACAGATGCACACTTCCCAGCTACAACTGTGTTCATTTGTGATTTCCTCTTTCATATTTCATGCAGAAAAATGGTCATCAGTAGAATTCTGAAAGTAGAAATTAAAATGTCATTGTTTTGATATTACTGGCCCTGCTTGTTTGATGGAAGTTTCTGGTGTTTTCAGCCCAGTAGATCTCTTTAGGCTCTTTGAAGATGTGAAACACCATCACTGAACTGAACTCCTTATGGTGCAATTGCTTTTTCCTCACAAACAATTGCCAGATTGATAGTTTTGAGGGGAAAAAAAAAAAAAAAAAAAAGAACTGAAAGTGCTTGTGATGTTTATGCGACCTCTGATACCAACCTGAACGTGTTTCTTGGGTTTATACTTGACACCCTTTCCTTTGTCCATTCTATCTCGTTCTCCTTCCATGAATAGTCTATTTATTTGTACCATTCAGGTTGCACAAAAGATCACCTAGAGTCAGAGACTACATTTTTCACACCAAAAAATTGAATTACTATATTATTTCCAATCCCATTCAGTTGTCTGGGGGAAAACAAACAAACTAACTAAACAAACTAAGAAGTCTCTGTATGCAGTATTTAAAAATACTAATAATTTAAGAAAAGTTCCAGGTATCTCTACTTCACTTCTGATATTCTGACTTTCCTAGTATGCTGTTTAGCCCTGGCCCCAGTATTGGCGTTAAACCAATACTCATAAATTTATTTGACAGGCAATCTTGGATGCCTCCTCCAGTTTCAAGTAGTACAACCACAACAGAAACAGTGGACAACAAACAGTGAGTACTGATGATCACAAGTTTTTTTCCTATTTTTTTGGCTAGAGATGATTTTTTGAGTGAGAGCAATTCTTTGAGGGACTGAGTTTGGTGAGTAAGATGGGAAAACATCCCATGCCTAAACACTTTTTTTAGCTCTTAGCAGTTTGATGCCCAGCATTGACTGAGGTCTAGGTATATGAAGTGCCAGCGACTTGAGATTACGTAAGTATTTCTACAATGCTTATATACTTTCTTCATGATTTGACTTTGGACTATTCCAGTTAGTTCTCCACAAGACAAATTTGCTATAGAGCAACTAGCCATAAGGGTAGGAGTCTGCTGGTGTCATTTCATCTGACAGCCAGGGACTAACGCTTGGTCTCTTTGGTTAAGAGCGGACAAAACCTCCAGATCTGCTTCATCAGCTCTCAGTAAGGTGTCCAAAAAATAGTTTTCAAGAAAAGATCAGGCTAAAGTTACTTGCAGATGAATGTTTAGTGTTAATTTCTAAAGCTGTGGTTGCTTTTTGGAAGTTCAGAAACAGAGCAGAGAACACTTCTTGTGCTCACCTCTAAAAGCATATGTACTATTTAAAATATTCATGTATGAACTTTCATGACATTCTTTGCTGAAGTCCCCTATTGGCTGCAGCATGGCCTTCTACTTCCCTAGTTTTAATGTAGGAAACCTCTAACGTGAGTCTCATGCATATCAATGTTGAACATTAAATGAAACAGAAAGTAATGGATACATTGTCATGCATAATTCCTTGGTAGACCATTGCCTTGGGAGTCTGTGGAATCTGTCACTGGAAAACTTTAAGATGAATCCTTAAAACCAAGCCTGGCAATGATTACTTAATCTTATTCTTTATTCACTACCATCCTTCTGTTTGGCCAAGATTCAAAGCCACTCATCTCCCAGCAGAAAGATGGCTCCTAGATGCTAAAGTTTATTTTCTTGTAAATCAGTGCTTACTAGATATTTTTAATATGTCAAAGATGATTAATTTATGTGGCTTCATTCCAACATCTCAGTCTGATCATGGTAATTTTGAAAACATAGGATAGGATGCATCCTCTATTCAGTATCTGCCCAGATTAAAAAAAAAATCCTGGGATTCCTGTGTCCTTCTTAGCATTATTTATCCAGTTACTCCTTCACTCTCACAGTTCAGAGACCAAAATACAGGCATATTCTTTCTGAAGCTTTCATGACTCCTCCTGGATCATGAAACAATGATGTCACCCACAGACACTTGGTTAAACAATGATGGGCATTCAATGATTAATTTGTTTATCTTTTAAAAGTGCTTTGAAGATGTGAAAACCTTTTCAAATTGTAAATATGACTATTAATAATAATAGTCACCAAAGGAAAGCCTTTTACTCACCTGTGAGGTTCAGGAAATAAAGTGCTATGCACAGATCCTAATAACCACAGTTTTAAAAGCTCACTATCAGTCTTTAAGATAGGTGGAGCAAAGAGCTGTGTGTGTTCTTCAAATATGGGAATGGCTGATTGTTCTGCCCTTCCACTCAGGAAGGGATTTCAGCAATCATGGCTTTGTGGGGTTTTTTGGTCATGGCTTATTTACTTATCTTTTCTGATTCTGAGACCTGATTCTAGCATTCTTAGCCAAGCGTGACACAAACTTCTAGAGTTTTTTTGCCTCAGTTGCAAGCTGATTAAGCACACTTTATAGAACACTTTAAAGAAATTGCAGTTGAAGCTAAGAATATAAGCACCTCATTGTAACTGAGTTTTTTGGTTGTGAATTGAGTGCTGAAAACAAAATGCTATTGATCAGCGTGATAGACTGGAGAATGTTAATTGAATAATTATTGTCTTAGTAACATACAAAGAATATGAATAGATTTTAGTACTATGCTACTTGAGTTAAAACTTGCTACGTTCCACATTAAGAAACAATGAAAAATACTGGCTTGGGATGAAGGAAATTAATTTTTTTTGTTGTTGTTGCTGGACCTAAAATTTTTCAATGTTCTTTGATACTACCATTTTGATATTTGGTTTCTGAAATATTTACTCTTTTCTTCCTCTAGGACCACCACTTCAGAAAACTCAGAGGCTCCAGCAATGTAGGTGTTGCTTACTTGGCTTCCTAGTAGATTTGTAAATATAACATACTCCTGTGCATAAACCTTGATTATTAATTTTCATTTATTTAAAATAGAAATACTTTATAATTTATCTGTAAGGATTCCTCCATAGTCAATGTCAGAGAAGCACATGAGGAAGATTTCCTTCCTAGCATGTTATTATTTTCACATAGGTTAGAACATTTCATTGGATAGATATTCAAATTTGAAAAGAAACTTTACCTGCATAAAAGATTTTAAAATGCTTCAGCATTTTAGTTCCACAGTTATATATGTTGCTAATGCAACCACTCCTTCATATTAAATTGATGCATTAAAGAGAGCTAACTGAAGAGAAAGAAAGTGGTAAATTAAAATGCTGTGCACATGCAAAGGCTTGTAATAGAAGCCATTAGCATAAGATGAATTGATATAAAGTACCCTGAACTTATTTGAGTGTCTGCAAAGGTTGCTCTAATTTTAGAAAATAAATTAAATACATTAATTCATTAATTAATTAAATATACATTTCACATGGTCTAAATTAGGAAAACTTGACTTAACTAACTGCAATTTCATGGCTTATAATTATGGCAGTTACAACACTTGTTACGGTTTAGTTGCCATCCTGATAGAAAGATTCTCTAAAGAAGCATGTAACTCTCATGTCCAACTACATTAGCTACTTTCTCCCTTACTTATAATTTCTTATAATTTTAGTATTCCTGTAGTGACCAATCTGACTGTTCACACAAATAAGTATAAATAGGGAAATGTAATTGTTTATTTACTTAGTTTTTAAAAAAATTGGTACTTTGCTAAGTAAGTAAAATGCTAGTCTTTACTAAATAAGTAAATTTTTTTTTTGTGGGTAGTAGAAAAGTATTTAAAAGTTTCTTTATTACTGTAGTAATTTTGAAACAGCAAAGAAACTCCACTTTATAATTACAGTAATACTAGGAAAACTGCTTGGAATGCTGATTTCTGAAAAGGCTCAATGGATGTAGTAATCTAGTGAACTAAAGCATTACATAGTTTTTTAATATATATATACACATATACATTTCAATGTATAATTATAGATGTTAATTTTTTTGTTTTATACGTATTAGAAGAAAATAACAGAAAAAAAGTTTCTCAAAGAAAATCCAAACTCACTGTGGTTACACTTGTTAAGAAATATAATATCTTCAATGATAACCAATTTTCATGACATAATGTATGTCCTAATATCTTCTTGTGCCATAAATATGTTCTCACCATTCCCCTTGCAGGGCTGCCTTTTCATCAGAACAGGTGACCCCTCAGAAATCCAAGACTGATGAAAAGGATCAAGCTACATCAAGGTAACTTAAGCAGGTGTAATCAAAACACTGTTCTGGTAAACATTTTTAAATGTGCTAAATGTGATAAGAAGTATTCAGCTTGTTTGTTTTCCCTATTTGATAGTGCATTTGGACACGGCATGTGTGATAAAAGCAGCATCTACAAATCCTAACAATTGGCCCAGGAACTTTGAGTTCCATCTTACTGACTTGCTAAGTTATCTCAGATGTTTCATTTCTTAGCCTTTCAGGACCGTCTAGCCTGCATCTTAAAGATAGTTGCTGCAAGTGTTTGGAAGCAGATGAATTGCAGTAGTATGGATTACATAGTGTATTTTTGTTGGTCTTCAGTAAATTGTGGGAGAGATAATATCTACAGACTCCTATGTACATAAAAAAAAATAAAACCTGTCCATTGCAGTGTTAACATTTTAAATACTAAAACCCCAACATATAGCGTTTAGTGTGACAAAATTAGTAGGTTTAAACAGATGGACTTGTTCTTATGGTATGAGTTAGATGGCATATGTACTAATGTGTCTTGGAAAGTGTACAGAATGCCATGAAAACTCTTGGTGGAAAAGAGAAAAAAATTTTCACTTTGAATTTCAGCAAATGGTAAGGTTCTCTCCTAGTGGAGATGCTACGTTTTTCAAAACAATCAGCAATAACCATGCAAAAAAATTGACTCTGTAGCCTTCATCAGCAATTAAAAATGAGTGAATTAGAAATAGATCTCCAGATACGCACTGAGAATTACACTAGCTCATTTTGAAGGTTTTACCTGGGAATATTAAATGGTAAACACCATTAGTTTAAAATGACTAATTTTATTGAATTTGACTAATAAAGTACAGTTTTCTGAGGTCTAAAGCCACAGTCTGTATTATTTGGAATTGTGCCACCCTCTCCCTGAAGTCTCCAGTATGTAAAATCAGTACAAAACATTTAACAGAAACATCCAGAAAATATCTGACCTAGGCAGAAAAGCGATGTTTCAGTGAAATATTTTCCTGTCAACAAATGTGGGAGATCTTAGAGAATTAAATATGCCACTGTATTAACCAGAGAAGTCACAGCATTTATTCATTCCTAAAGGCTTGTTCAGGTCTTAATCCTTATCCTCAATTAGTTCACATTTATCATTCCCCAGAGGCTCTCATTACCATATGAAGCTTTGTATTCCTGTTCCTCCATTGGTGGAGAACTGGAGGAATATTTTACTGGTCCACAAGTTTCTATGGTAACATCGTGCTGCTACAGCAATATGTGACAGTATATAGACTATAAGTAGCCTGTAATCTTAGTGGGCAAAATTCAACCTTCTCTACTCCTGCTATAATTCCATTACATTTGACTGGTTCTTCAGCTGTCATCCATCTGCTGCTGCTGCATTAGCTTCTCAAAACTGCAGATTTTTGTTACATTTCCACTAACCAAAAATGCATTAAGAAGCTGTCAGCAAAAGTGCCTTTTTTTTCCTTTTAAAGATGTCATATAAATACTACACTTTTGGCAAAAATAATTGTGACACGCAGGTTAAGTAAACAGCTGCATTAAAAGTATTTCTAGTCACATCAACATTTATTAGAATAGTATTTTATCTTACATCTATACATTCCCTACATATTTACTTTGAATTGAAAGATTTTTCAGGTCACACTTTTAAAGTCATAATTAATTGATTATTTGTCTTTTGGTCAGGATTCTGACAGGGATGTTAAAGGAAAAATTAAATGGAAAACAGCAAGTGGTTTTCTATCAAGCTGATCAGCAATGCAGGGAAAATCTTTAGAAAGGATTTACCTAGAAAATATGGCAGATCCTATCTCTTTTGGCTAAAAGTGTAAGCTTCATTGTGTCCTGTTCCATGCAGGGCCTAACACTGATTCTGTCAATGCAAAAAGCAATTTTTGCATTGTTTTCAAGTACAACAGTTAAATGTGGCATCTATCTTACACCATAGATTATACAATAATACAAATAGCATATCTGGAAGCATGGACATAAAGACCTCCACCTTTGGCTATGATTAACAGGATGGAATATGCATCTCATTATTAACTAGGGCATCTAGGGGTACCCTAGACAACATAAGTAGTCTAGGATCTAGAAAACGTAAAGATAACCACTGTCTAACAACTGTATCTTTTTAAGAGCACAGTAAGTCGTCCTCACATCAGGTCTCTTGGATCTTACCATTGCAGCAGCATGTGAGCACTGCAATGGATACATACAGAGGCATTTCTCTGATGTAATCAATGGGTCTTTTGTTCATTGCTTGTGAAGTTTTTTTGTGTTGAATTTCCATCCAAGATTCTCACTTCATTTTTCCATTACACAACTGTAAGAATCATTAAACACAGGTGTCTGAAATCTTAATTTCTTTTTAAGAACTAATTATTGTTAAACCACTTTGAACATCTTGAGGGTGTTTAAGATCTTTATTCAGTCTATCATTAATGAGCATAGCTAGGAAGCAAAAATGTGCAATTCTATAAAATACTTTTATGTGGGGTTCAATTGTATTCAACTACGTTGCTTCCTTGCATATGATCTGTAGAGAAATTCACTGTATTTGTCATGGTGGGCCACATTTAACAGTGCAGTAACAAAGGTATTATCACCAGATCATACAGAATAATCCAAATGCCATCTTTCCAGCAGTTCATATAATGTAGAAATGATGAATCTATCTTTGATAAATAGGTATATAAAAATCTGTGTTGGACATATCTGAGCAGAAGCTTTTGCGTTGACAGTAACAGGGGCTACATAAGAACTTAGAGATCTCACCCAGCTTTTAAAGCATCTGTAGTGAGATTTTCTGCTACTGGAGAACAATGATTAGTCTGCAGGGGCACAGGGCATATTGCAGAAACGTTTGCATAAGCATGTCTTTTTGGTATGCCACCACCAGCAGAGTTAAGTTGAAAAAAAGTTTCAGCTGTATATTTGTATGCATGATGGTGAGAGAGGCAATTTCTAGGCAACAGAAACAAAGAACTAGAATAGTTTTCCTGGATAATTATGCAGATTCTATATTCTTTGCTCTTTGTAATTTATTTTTTTATAAAATACAGTACATTTAATATTAGTTCTGTACAGGGTCCACTATAATTACTTCTATCAGACAGCAGCAAATTTAGACCATGCTGTAAATATGTTTGTATTACGCTTCTATTTAATGATATTTCTATTTGACCTGAGATGTGTTGCCAGTTTTCATTATAAAAGATTGTGAAAGAACAACACATTAATTACCTGTGCTTAAACTATCTCTTGTAACAAAGACATATTTTTCTGTGTTTATTGACATTTGGTAACTTGGAAGTATGGAAAAAATAAGACACTGTTTTTCCAAGTTATGTAAAAAATAGGAGTATAATGGTGTTGGTGTGGAATTTTCCAAACCAGTGGGATTAAAATCATTGTGTTGCATCTCCTAAATGAACCTCTATTGATAAAAATTTGTATTGTTCTAGAGCTACAAAGAGAACAAAATGGAGAGAACATGCAGGTGCATTTTGAGGCATTGGCCAATTCTGTATTCTCATTACATTAGAAAGAGAAATCTCATTTATGGAGACAGGCAATACCAGACAGCCACTAAAAACACCCTAGAGAACTATCTTAGGTTGGACTAAAGCTTAGATGACCAAACTCAGAAGGTGTGAATCCCATACTAGTTATTCCTATGTGATTTTTCCATTGTGTTGTCTTTTTAATCTGCTTTCACTTTTTAGTGAGAAATTCAGGAGACCTCTAAAATGTTCTGGACGACACTTATGTCACTCAAAAAATGTTGGAAGAAAGGATACTAAAACAGAATTCACGAAGGCATACACATAATTCAGTAGTCATAACTGCAGCCAGGTCTTGCTTTGGCTACACTAACAGTTTTTTCTTTATGGGAGAGTGAAGTGGCTTTACACTGCTTAAATTGTTTTTGATAGTGGAAATTAATACGGTCATTTTGATGACACATTTTTGCACTTCAGCAGCAGGCACTTCCTAGTGACAGGGACCTTCTGCTTCCCAATTCTGACAGATTTGGCATTCAGTAGAATGCTGGGTTACAGCTTTCCTGCATGCTGCCATAAATGATTTGCTGTTGCAGAGCTTATGTGAAGAGATCTAAGCCCATTATTCTTCACTGAAAAGTTAGTGCAGTGTTTACAGAGTCATGCATGTCCTCCAGGCAAAACTGAATAAGTTGTCCTTTCTTCAGTGATTTTTCCCAGTGCACCTCTGATAAAACATTCTGATCAATGGCTTCTTCCTCTGTATTTAACTCCAAAATCCTCTAGGCTAAGCATTACACTGGTTTTGGCACAGTATAAATTGGCTTTCACAGTTGACTGCAGAGCTCTTCTGTTCCCTCAACCTTGGCTGCTGTTGATGAAAGGTCTGAATGAGGGTTCCTGGCACTGACTAGTGAGGATAGCACTGTGGAAGGAAATGCATCCTGCTTCAGAATAAATGCCGCTCTTTTCTCAAAGAACTTCTTTAGTAATTTTCAGTTATGAATTGCTATAGTGACAGCAAAGCAGCCATGGATGACAGATCAAAATTCAGCCAGACCCATGACGTTAAGCTTTATCCTGTGAGAGCATGACATGCTTGATATAATCTAGACCAACTCTTTCAGTTCAGATTTGGAAGCTCCAGTTGGCAATTGGTGGGTTTTTTCTTCTTCTCTGCTGACATTACTAGGTCAAAAAAGCCAGGAAGGTTTTAGCCAGACTTTGTTAGTGTGATCTTTGCGTATTCACAGAATTGCCAGAGTTGGAAGGGACCTCTAGAGATCATCTAGTCCAACTCTCCCACTAAAGCAGGCTCTGACATACCACCATGTCAGAAGCAGCTGTTTATCAGAATGCATTGTAGGAGGTCAAGTGGGAGAGATCACTGCAGAAAAGACAACAGATGCAACTTGTCTGGTATCACATATAGAAATATTATAGATATATCTTATAATATCACCTATTATGAATAGGGAGTCACCTCGGTAGTTTTTAAATCAGAAAAACAGATGGAGATATATCGAAAATACTGTGTATGGCTCACTTACTAGATTTGTCTCTGGACTGCTGATGCTGATGCTGACAGAGTGACTAAATCTGAAACATCACTGAGAATCCTGGTATTTGACATGAAGTGTCCCACTGATTACAGACGTTACAGCAAGTTCTCTGAAATTTGTCTGGTTGTGGTCCATAAAACAACATCTACAATATTGTTGTTTGGGTATTATGTGAACAGTTCGTGTGTCAGCAAAGAAGGATGATGTAATGTCTTCAAGAAGGATGATGAAATTCTAGGTAATGTCTTCAAGAATTAGGGATATCTGGAACTAGAAATGGGCTCAGCAAACCTTTTACAGGTTAAGTAAACATTCACTGAATGACTAGGGATTTTTGGTTGCATCCTCTCCTGCCTGGTACTTGAGGTTCAAGAGCATGGTTGAGGTCTGTTTAAAATTTCTTTTCTTACTGTCTTTCCCACACGTGTCCAGGATTAACTTCAATTTGGTCTCAGTATAAGAAAGGTCAGGATTATTTTATCAAGCTTTGAAATCTGTTTTTGATGTGTTTTCTTCATTGACATCAGAATTGCAAATACAAACATTAGAAAGGTTTTAATTGCTTTCATCAAGCAACTAATGACATCACTAAAGCTCTTTTTGTAGGTGTGGTACACGTGCCTGCTGTTTCTGTGCCATTTTAAACTTTGAGTGTTTTCAAGACAAAAATGCCCCCACTGTAAGCTGTGCTTGAATGTCTGGATGGGATTAATTTGTGTGTTCCTTTTTGATGGTGATCTGACTTGTCAACAGTTAAACCAGAATTGCAGAACTATTATCCAGTGAAACAAGTGAGATTCACAAACATATCTGACAGAGCAGAAGGACTGAAAAGTATAAGAGCTCTATCTCATGTGAACTGAGTCAGAAATCCAATGCAGACCAAAAGTCAAAGTAAAATGTAAGCAACTCAGTTTCTCTAAGATTTGAATACAGAGCATAAAGGGAAAAAATCTCTTACTTTGTGATTACATGGAATCATAGAATGTTTAGGGTTGGAAGGGATCTATAAAGGCCATCTAGACCAGCTCCCCTACAATAAGCAAGGACATGTCCAGCTAGACCAGACTGCTCAGAACTTCATCAAGCCTGGCCTTGAATGTCTCCTGGGATGGGTGTCCACCACCTCTCTAGGTAACCCGTTCCAGTGATCCACCAGCCTCACATTAAAGAACTTTTTCTTAATGTCCAACCCAAATCTACCCTTCTCTTCTTATAGGCCCCTTTCAGGTACTGGGAGGAGGCTATAAGGACCCCCAGAGTCTTTTCAGGCTGAACAGTTCCAAATCCCTCAGCCTCTCTTCATAAGAGAGGTGCTCCAGCCTTTGGATCATTTCCGTGGCCTTTATACCTTTAAAGAATAAATACTGAACATAACTATAGGTCTTTTATGCATTAAATGAAGAAAGTCATTATATACCTAATATTAATAAAAAGAGATAACCGAAAAGATATTTTTTGGTAAATGAAGGAACTTTAGCTGATACTGATCAGGGTCAGAGATATTATGGTTTCAAAATGTAGCTAATTTCTGGACCAAGAGGTCCAAGATAGGGCAGAACAGGCTTGTCTGGTTAGAATAAGCCATAAATTTTGCATGCAGCCTGCCTTGATAGCATTATCTAAACCTACTTTTCTTATCTTATTTGATAGTCTTTTATTCTGCTGGACTCTTTTCATTAGTTGTCAACTTTCTAATCCTATTTTACACAAGCAGTGAGAGGCAAGATAGCAGGCAGCAGCAGCAGCACAATTAATCGTTAACAACTTCTATACCATGAAGCCCACAGTGGCCCAGCTGCACACAGGGTTTTCTGCCCTTCAGAATGGGGCTTTCCTGGAGATTCATAGTGCTATATTAAGCATTTTTCTGCAAGGGTATGCTAAAGGCAGAATAGACCTTTCTGTCAGGAGGTGTTCACTTACACACAGAAAAGTAAATGAATGGATAGAATTTTCTTCCATACTTCAGTCAGGGTAACCAAGCACACTTAGGTCTTAATCTAAGTCTTAATGTTTTTATATTACAACAAATTCATTAATTTTATCAATACTTGATCCTTTTGTACAGAGTGTGATACAAAATCCTCTGTACTGCTGTTCCAAGTATTTTTATACAGAACACAAAAATATGTATTTTTTTATCCCTAGTTGGGTGTTCCTAAAATGTTCCAGTCATGTCCCTGGGTTATATTAAAATATTTCATCTTCTTGAATTTACAAGCACACAATATATTCTCCTCCTGGCAGGCTGTCTGCCCTATCTCATTCCCATCCATTAAAAAAAATACTAATTCTGGCCAGAATGTTCATAGTGATGTTATGACTGTCTCTGAAAATACTGTGCTTGGAGGTGGCATCTATTGGAATGACCTATGAAAAATGTCACCATCCATTACAAGCCACATACTGTATTTGAAAGATATTTTCCCAAGATTGTCTAAACTGCTTCATGTAGAAGGTGCATGCTGCTGTTTTCCATTAGCATCTATATTTTTTAAAAATTGTTGACAAATTTAGGAAGTATGCATTCTGTTCAGCAAGCCTTGCATGCTGAAATGGTTTATTTTTTAAAATGATAATTATACTTGCAACTGGAAACACTTCTTCACAACAGTCTTTCACTGCACGTGATATTCTGATATTCAAGGAGCTTCTTAATGTATGAATATGTAGGTTAGTCTTCCACTTTAATACTTGACATTTCTTTTAGAAGCATTAGAAAAGGTATAAACTACACTGCTGATTTTTAGTATGCTAACAATTCTCAAACAAAACCTAAACTGACATTCAGTTTAGGCTCTGTATTGCACACCCTGTGCAATTTTTAATGTGAGACTGGGTTATGTGTTGACATCAACACTGGTGCCCACTGTCTGCTATTGCTAATGTACATGGAGCTCTGCCAACAATGAGAGATTTAAAAAATCAGCAAAAGTATGCCCTGAACCTAATCAGATAAATTCTGACTTATCCACTGTGTCCTGCAGCTCACCCTTCTTTACACTCTATCCTTTTATAAACAACAGTTCTCCAAACTTTAACTGTAGTTGCTAATAACTTGAACAATGCTTGAGCCAGCAGCTTTAAGTTGCATATCTTGTGACCTCTCCTTTGCACCAGGCAGCCCCCTCAAGGCAGAGAACCTGCAAGACATCAGCCCTGATTACTTGCTGCAGTCATGTCAAGCAGAGGTTTCATAAGGGTGAAAGCTTGAGAAGTGTTACCACTGCCATGAACAAATATCTTCTAAGGGTTATGTTTTAGAGAAGTTCTGTTCCGTGTGAACCATAAAGCATAGCTGAACAGGGCAGTCAGCAATATTTTTGTGCTGTAATCTGCAGCTGCAACTGTTTCTGACCATTTAGTAGGACTCTTCAGTGTTGTCATTCTATAAAACTGGTTGCTATTGATAAGGAGTGCAAAAGCAGCCTAGACTTCTATTACTTTTGTTACTATCCCTTTGGTCAGCAAGCAAAATCTTCCTCATGAGCCAGTCAGTGCAATGAGATACTCAAAGCACTGAAAATAATGCATGAGGAAGTAAAAATAAGCTGTTGGCTGCCAAGTCATGATGATTTAAGGTCAACAGAAGGGAACTAACTCATCTATTCCTTGAGTTGCAGCAAAGATTAATATGGGCCAGTAAACACATTTCTGAAGGAATTCTTAAAGTATTGGAAGTTTGTAAATGTATTTTTTCTCTTTTTCAGTATTTCCAAATAAGCAGTGGGTCAAGGTGTTAGATAACTCCTCTTTTTTTGTTTGAAAACTCTATAAAGTTTGAAGTTTAAGGTAAAGCAAATCTTAAGTTGCCCAGGTAGAACATTAAAATATATGTGAAAATTTTAAAATTTCATGTTTAAAAGCCATAATCTTTCCTGCGGATCTTGGAGGAGTTTATTCCTTCCCTGTTGAGATAAAAATGATGCTTACAAGTATTGTCATATATCTTCCCAGTGTTCTACAATCAATTTCTAGAGCATCATTAATTCAGTTATGTAGGATATGATAAAAAAATACTGTGGTATTTTAATATTTCTTACGAAGATTAATACAAAAATTTCTAGTAACTGGGCATTGTGGTGAGGGCACGTTTTATTTGCATTGTTTTTGATTATTATTGTAGGAAGGGATCTTCAATTAATTTATCTGATTCTGAAAGAGTAACACCCACAAATCATTAAAAAAATAAGAATATGAATACTGTAATAAAGATAAAACTATTTTATATCTATACAGAGAGTGAAAATTTCAAATGTGTTTGTTTTACTGGGCTAAGTCTCATAAAAAGCATTTTTATATTCCTTTGAAAATCAGACAGAGGAGTATCATACTGGCCTGCAGGGCACAACTTTGCTACTGTCACAGCCCTTCTGTTGTTACACACTGAAAGTCAGCAGAGGTAAACAAAAAGGCTACAAATAATCCTGCTGAGTGAACTGCAAACAATCCCATGACTGAAGCCAGAATGAAGAGGAGTCCCAAATGTCCTGCTTTCTATGTTTTGGGTGAATATGCAACACCAGGGCCAATATATATAAAATAAAGATCATAACTGAGGTAGCTGCAATTGCAAAGCTTCAGGAGGCTTTACAGAAGACCTGAGATGTGTATTTTAAATACCTTTAAGAACATAAAGGAACAGAGGATGCAGGAGACAGAATAATAGAGTATATGTTACTCAAGCCACATAAAGGCACAGCTGGAGGTTTTTCTTAATAAAAATTGTAAAAAGTATAAGTTATCAAAGCAACTACCTAAAGTCTTATTAAACATGTTAATGTCATAGTGTTACTACCTCCAAGTATTGAGGAAGAGGTTTGCCACCCAGTTCATAAAGGAGAGGATATTTTTGGATAACAGCAAGACTCCAGCTTCTGGAGGAAAACTCTGAGAAGTTTGAAATCTGTGATAATATAAAGAGAATCTGCAAAAGTACATAAAGTGGAGATTTATTAATGATGGGTATGAAACTCTAGCTAAATGGCAATAGACTCTCCTTGGCATTGAACTGGTTTTGTTCCGTTCATAAACAGAGATCTTGATAATCTCATCAAAGAGAGCCCAAAGCTGTCAAACATGACTGAGAAGAAATCTAAAAAGGTTGTTTTTTTCTTTCATTGAGATGTTGTTTCATGGCAGAATTGTTCAGGATGAAATGTCAGCAAGAAGTATGAAATATTGTTGACTACCAGGTTAGAACAGGTCCTACACTGTCATATTGTGATGGACATCACTCTTTTCCCATTATTTTATTTTAAGGAGTTAATTTTCCAATTTTTTTGTAGTGAGTTAAGTTTAATAGATCATAACTTCTTAGGTAAAGTTGCTGAAAGTATTTCTGTAGAGAAGTTTGCAGTTGGAAAATGCATTTTCATGGGAATTAAGTGTTTTATCAAAATGTTAATATCAGTGCAATAATTTGAAGGAAAATAAAGGCAGTCAAAACAACACCGTATGTTTTGACTTGCTATGACTAAATATTCCATTCAAAGAGTATAAAAGACATTGATTTACATTTCTATTTTAATGGTTATATTTCATTCATACCTATTAGATGTTTAATGTCAGTATATTGAAAAAAGAAAATTAACTAACAAGATCTACTTCAATAAATATTTTTCTTTGCTTGTGTCAGGCAATAATAGTAAATCACATCCCATCTCTTTTATAGAAGAGCTAGTTCTCAGTATCCCTCAGTTTAAATATGAAATTTCTTGTGAGAAGGGACATTGTAAATGGGAAGAAGATGGTCTAAATAGCCTACCAAAGAGACTAGTGGACTTTTTGATTGATTTAGCCAGAAAGACTTAGTCCATAATTACTGGAAGGTAAGGAATTGTTCATGCACATACTAGGAATATTTGGCTGATTGTTAAAGATTTTTGTTACATCATAGAATCATACAATGGTTTGGGTTGGAAGGGGCCCTAAAAAAATTTAGTTCCAACCACCTTGCCATGGGTAGGGACACCTCCCACTAGTCCAGGTTGCTCAGAAGCCCCATCCAACCTGTCCCTGATATCACAGCACCTTAGAGGTCAGGACTTCTTTGAAGTTGTCTGTAAACAGTGGGGATTATCCATTTATTCTATCAGGTGCAACTTGTTTCCAAAACATAATTTGGTCTTCTTATTCCAGGAAACCTGTGTACTTATGAACATACCTGGGGGCAATATGGCTGTGTCTCTGAATTACTAAAATGATGCATGCCTTGAATTTTCATCAGTTTAATTTTGTCTTTCATAAAGAATGTGTCAATTATAACTTCTTTTAAAGTGAGTATTTAATTTGGCTAATTGACAGATGGCTGTACTATTTGTGATTTGGTCTGGTTTTTGTTCTGTCTCTGAAGGAACCAAGATCTCGATAACCTCATCAAAGTCAAGCCAAGTTCCTTCACAAGTGAAAAGGAGTAAGTCTTCAAAACTTCTCAGGCCCTGCTTTTCTAAGGGAGTGAGTAGTTTGTAACTATGAGAATGTCAGGAACGGTAATATTGTTTCTAGATTAATAAGTAGCATTGCAATTAATATAAAACAATTAGTATAAAAATGCAGATTAATTAGCTGGCATGTGCACTATTAGCTGAAGAAGTAATTTCTATGACAAGCTTCCATACATGCTATGTATGTTTCCTCAATAAAACTATTACAGAAGTATTTTAGCATAGTTACAGAATGGCCATTAAACAAAATATTGAAGAACTCATGGATGATAAGTCTTGCCCCAACCAGGTGTCACAAAGCACTTCAGCCAGCAAGGGCAGTGATCCATAAAGAACAACTTGAACTTAGATTTCTGAATAGCACATCAGTTCAGTGTGCTTCAGGCCAAGTTTCTTGTGGTCTGTAAGCAGCCCTTCAGCATACAGAAAGGGAGGAGCTGCCAAGGTACTGTACTAGTAAGAGCTGTGTAATATTTGTCACACCTAACATTGAAATTCTACAAATAATTTCAGTAATGGTGTTCTAAACAGTGGCACCACATAAATATTGCCAACATGTGATTATCTATTTTACAGTAGACAAACTCCCACACATGCTTACGTACATACATGTACAGGTAGCACCAACCAGTAAGTTGAGTGTGATTTTTTTTACAAACTTTAATTCACAGATAATTTATTACGATAGAGTCCAAGGCTTCGAGCCACTACTGAATTTTAGGAGGCATCTGAAGTTTTGAGATTAATAAGGCTATTGTGGATTGAAGTGACCAAGTTATCAGTTTTGCAGAGCTAACTTAGACTTTTGCTTTTGCTCCCTATTTCTACCTGAAGAGAAATAAAGGGTTTATATAAGAGTGCTTTTCACAGGTCATTTCATTCTCTAATTCACTGAAACACTTAAAATTAATTTTAAAAAAATCCAGAAGATAAAGTAGCCACTAGTTTAACTGTATTTATGAAATGAAAAGTATATTCCTTATTTCTAAGCTTTGTGAGCCTTTGGATGCTTACATTTTCAGTGTAAGTACAGACACAATCAATGTTTTACTTGTTAACTATGATGACACACAGTGCTAATTTCTTGTCCTTCCAGAAGCAAAAATATGTGGACATTTGGACATATTTTGGGTGTCACCTTGAGAAGCAGAAGTTTATTATTTTAAATACTTATTTATTTATGTATTTATTTATTTAATTAATTAGTGAGGCAAACAAAGACTAAGCTGCTTGGAGCCTGTAAATTAATACCAAGTTCTTTGAAAGTTGATGCTTCTCCTTCATTGTCTTTACTGGCAAAGAACAATTTTCACCTGTGGCATTGATATGATTTAACAAAGCCTTTTGATTTTTTGGCTGTACTGGATAATATTTTTATATAATTGTACAAAAATGTATCTCACTAGTAGAAAATTGCAGACATTTTCTTATTATGGTCAGTAACAACATTGTTTGCAAATTTTTAACATAAAATTAGCTAGCCATTTACTTTTTTCCTCTTAAATGTGTGCATAAATATATTTCTTTATTTTATTATACTTTACTTCTTCTCAGACAGGGGAAATATTTTAACAGTTGCATTTGTTTGTTGTTTCAGAGGAAAAGACCTCGAGGATGCTACTGAAAAAAACACTGCTGGTCAGAAAAATAACAGGCAAGGCTGTCATAATCTTTCCCTTATATACTTATAAAAAAAGTGCTTGGGTATTAGGATAGGTTCTGTTCTGTAAAAGTAAGCAGAGGAGGCAAAACTAAGATCTTTATTTGATTCACACAGTAGAATTTTAACTTTTAAAAATTTCTCATTAAATTCAGGCTAGTAAATACAAATAATTCAGTGTGGAAAAACACAGTTATTACTGGACTTTATCTTACTGGAACTTTAAGTAGTGCACAATCATCAACATTCTTTCAATAAATGTGCAATGTTCTATCAATCTAAAATTGGCCTTTAAAGAGAAAAGACTAGTATCATGAACAGATTTTTTAAATCTTCTCTTTTTCTTGGTATCATTATGCATTTTGGAATGAAAATAAGTATGGCAGTTTTAAAATCTTACAAAATTCTTCAACAGGTAACACTATTTTTTTTAATTAGAGACCATTTAATATAAAATATTAATATAAAATTACATTATTAGAGTATATAGATTATAAATTGTAATATATGAAATTCATTATATGACATCAGCTTTTTCACAGCTGGTGATTTACCAGTTACCAGTGTAAATGTGGTCATATGGTCCTAGAGACTGTATATACCCTAGATAACAGCATTTTTAAGAGTTGGGTATATTCACAAAGCAAATAACACACTTTGGTTGCCATTTCTATTGCTCATGGTGATGGTGCCTGTACTGAAGGAAATTATGTTATCAAGTTAAAATGATAGAGCCCTAGTAGAGCCATAGTCATTTTAGAAGATGGAGGCAAGCCCTTCACCTGTAGCATGGCAACACAATGCAACACAGCAGTCACAAATTAAGACTGGAGAGATTCAGGCTGGATAGGACTGTCCAGCAGTGGAGCAAGTTGAATGGAGAAGTTCTACAATCTCAGTCCTTGGAGGTTTTCAAGACCAAACATGAAAAAAGGCCTAAACCTCCTGGTCTGATCTCAGAGCTGCCCCTGCCTGGAGCAGGAGGTTGGACTATAAACCTCTTGAGGTCCCTGAATTCCAGCCTGAATTATCCTACACTACTATAGTGAACTTAGCACTTTTAAGTAGTTTCTCATTCTTTTGTTGTCACACTGGAGAGAAACTGAAAAATACTGAAGTTTGAACTGATAACTCCTAGTTCATAACTAGTTGAACACTTAAGATATGAAACACATACTCAGTGTAGACAGGAATCTTCCTTGTGAAATGCATGTAACTTTTCTTCTTCAGTATAAATAATTCAACCCATGTATTATGTTTAGGTTCTATAAAATAATTTGATTAATTCTGAGTCTCACTTTCACAGAGATGAAGACCTTGGTGATCACACAGAAGTAAAGTCTGCTGATGACCAAAGTAAAAAGCGGTGAGACTCAATTGACAGTTCTCTCTAAATTGTAAAGAGCCAATGTCAAGTCTTTTTAGGTACCATTCTGATGGTTTCTTCTTGAGGCTTCCATTTAGCTGTATATCTAAATTAAGAGAAAGAACTTAGCTGTCTGTCTCTAGAAGCAGTTTTGCTATTTTTTTAATACAAAATAATTTTACTCTAGCCATCCCACTTGACAGTCTGACCAGAGAAGCATATACTGAGTATCTACAGTGAATGAATTTCTCTTTTAGTTCTGAAAGGATCCTTGCCAGATTAGAAGTCAAACACAATAGGAGGTGCTACTTCATGCAGCATGCTGTGCATACAAAATAGTGACCAGCACTGAGCAAGGTTTGCTTAGCAAAGCTTCAGACCTTGGCAAACTCATCAAAATAAATCAAGCTGCAGCCCAAACATCAAAAGTTAAGGCTTATAATCATTGAGTTGTTTCAGAAAATAACCTTTGGCAGAACCAAACAAGAGCAGCCTTTGTCTGAGCTGCTTTGTACATTCATCAAAAACGTTATTAGCACTTATTCCTTAAATCCTATAATTTGTCTGACATGGTTTATTTTTACATTTGGTTGCATGTCATGTTTGTGGCAGGGAAAACTGCAGGAAACAAGGCTTGTTTTGCTTGAATTATAATCCTGCTTTTTGAAATTAGAGTCTATCTATCTGTTTAGCTGGTCATTTCTAATAAAAACAGAATTGTACTACATCCAAAGAAAGAAAATTTGGAATGAAAATGCAGTAAAAACAAGACTAAAATATTATAAAATACTACAAGTAAATGCAGAATGCTGACACACTACTGCACAGTTGAAAACCTCAGTGGGCACTTTGAGGAAACTAGAGTCCAAATAAAACTAGATGGGGTTTCTTATCTGAATATACCTACCAGCATAAACTGGAGGACTTAAAGCTATAGGTCAGTGATTCCATTCTTTTTCATGAGGACAATTTAACGACAGAAATAAAAAGATTAATTTATTTTACCTGCTGTTTCCAGCCCAGGCTTCTACATTTATGGCTCTAAGTGTAACTGAAAGCTGTGCAGCTGAAAATGATTTCTAAAAAGTATTTGTTTACTTATTGTGTGGTTTCTTTTTTCTTTTTTTTTTTTTTTTTTTAGGGTAACTGAGCAAGCATGTGAAAATCCTCCAAGGACTCCAAATAATCTCCCAGAAACAAACTATTCCAGTGACAGTGAAAGAAAGACCAGGTACTCCGGACAGTGAATCGAGAACCATCATTTATAAAGTGCCATTTCTTGCAAAAAAAGAAACTATCTTTATGCAAGAAATCTCAGGGATGTTTACAAACTTCACACTGGTCTCTGGAATCATGCCAGCCCCCTTCCAAATTCTGCTTCCAGAAGCCCACATATAGAAACCCACAAAGCACAGCTCTAGTGCATGGGGGTGAGGGGAAGGCACAAGACTTGCTGTCTATAGCACTTAGAGATGTAGCTGAGGCATGAAATTCAGGAGGGCAGTTAAGGCAGAATTCCTATGTAATCAATAGAGGAAAGGCATTTCCTGCATGTTAGATACACTGTGCTCCCAAGGAGCTTATTTCTTTCTGAGGCTGTAGCCAAACCACTACAGTCTCCACTCAAGTGCCTTGTTAAGTACCTAAAGCTGTATAGAATGAATCTGAACCCATGTATCATCTCTCACCTGATCACTGAAACTGTAATGTGGGTTTCTGACTTTTTGACCAGGTACAAACTATTTTAAAAACCATTTCTCTTGCAACACTTTTGCTCTAGCTGGATTCTGTCCCTACAAGCAGATGTATTGCATATCTGAGTGAAAAATCGGATGTAAGGATATTTAATAATTTCCTTTTACCAGCACCAGGTCTGTTGGTAACAGGAAACCATTGAAATAAAAGAAACAAAGTATTTTTCTTCACAGTAAGTTTATATTTTTGAGAAAGAAGAAAAAAGATAATATAGCATATAATTATTGAAAGAAAGAACTTTTTGGATTAGGAAAACCCTTCTTCAGTACCAACTCACCCATCCATGTGGATTAAATATATACTAATGTCGACATGACTGTTTAAAGACATAGTCCTATGTCTTAGGTGGTGTATTGCTGTATAGTAGTTGTGAGCTGCCTGAGTCAAGGCTGATGACTTGGAAGAGAGAAGAGGAATCTTCTGTTGAGCCTGACTAAAAGGGAAAAGCAGAGTCTGATACTTTAAGGGACCTATGGCCAACGTCCCAATCCTTAAGTTTAGGCACACCTGAGCCTTGATGTAGGTATGACTGGGCACAGGGTCTTTGATCTCTCATTTTCTTACATTTCACAGACTCACAGAATCACAGAATGTTAGTGATTTAGGGGACCCTGAAGACCAACTTAGCCAAACCCCCTTGTCGGAGCAGGATCCCTTAGAGTAGGTTACATAGGAACACATCCAGGTGGGTTTTGAAGTTCTCCAGAGAAGGAGATTCCACAATCTCTCTGGGCAGCCTGTTCCAGTGCCCTGTCACCCTCTCAGTGAACAAGGTTTTCCTCATGTTTATCTGGAACATTCTATGCTCCAGCTTGCACCTGTTGCTCCTTGTCCTATCATTGGACATCACTGAGAAGAGCCTGGCTCCATTTACTGTAGGAGATTGGAGAGCAGTTGAAATATGTGTATTCTGAAACTTCTGCACAGCCTTGAAGGCCAAGCCCATAAACTGGCTGAGAGTAAAAGGAAATTCAAACAGCATACAATATTAAGGCACAAAATGAATAATCAACACTAAAATTAATCAGCATTTTGCAGCATTTTGCAGACATACATCTTTTGAGGTGTAATATTCTGATTATTGTTGAAAACTAAACTAGAGAACAATAATACAAGAATTGTGGGGCAAAGAATGTACTTCAATATGCAATGTTCCCTTCCTGACACCTGACAAAATGCACACCCCCTACCTGAAGCTCCCATCACAATTTAATTAATGAAAGCTTACCAAATGAATGGCCTTTGAAGGTTATACTTCTAGGGTTTACTTCTACAGAATATTTATTGTTGACTAGTTTGCTGCAAAAGCAAGTCACACCATGGCAAGTAAAGGAGTGGGTGATAGGAACTTAAAAAAGGGACTTGATCAGATACACAGTTCTCAGTCTGCATTATGACTCAGTTTAAATGTAGTGTCTTGTCAAGCTGTCAGACTATGCATTTATTTGAAAATGTTCTCAGTTTCCTCACATTTTTAGTCAGCAAGAATAGAAACTGATGCTTCAGAAATATTTTTGCTGTAGCTTTAGAGGTTTTTTTTGTTCTGTAGAGTGCAACTTATTTTATAAGATGATGTTATATATATATATATATTAGTGCTTATTTCAACTATTATACTGTAGCCAGTTATTAAAATCCAAGGGACACTTCAGGAAAGCATTTTTCTCCAGACAGCTTTCTGTGAGATGAACAGTGCTGTTTTCAGGCATGCTGAATCTGAATACACATATTATGTTGAGGGTGCAATACAAAGTACTCACTTTGCCCTGATCTCAACCCTGATTTAAGTAGCTGATTTAAAATACCAGTCTCACTTGGCACTAGATTCTGAAGCTAAATATGATTTGGGAAAAATCAGCTTAACAACAAAAAGAAGCACAGACATGCCCACACTTTATACTAATAGAGAGGTGATATTCCTATGCCACTTCTCACTATAGCAAGACACTGTAAGTACTTGCACCAGCAATATAGTCCACCCTGTGACATGTCTTGTACACATGTACAGCTTGGCTGGGGCAAAAATTGCCAAAAAAACTCTTTCAAAAGGTGATCACTTAGCTTTGGTTTGCTTTCCTTCAGGAATTTTTTCCTAAGATTACTTTCATCTTGCCTAATATATAAACAGAGGACTGGGTGTTTAAAGAGATACTTTCTCTGTGGTGAGCAAACCCAAGTTTGCTACTGTACTATTAAATAACAAACATATTCTTGTGTCCTATGAAACATTTACCATTTAAGCTTTTTAGTAACTGCAATTTTAATACATTTCTGGTGTGGCACAGAAATCAGATAAGACATACACACACTACAAAAGAGAGGTATGTAGAAAAGTGGATCTGGGCTGTGTAACACCTCATCAAGTCTGCTTATAGAATCCCCTGAAAAAAACCCCAATATGTTCTGAAAATACATTATTACAAAAAACTGTTCCTAACATTGCTAAACATTATTCAAGAGTGATATGAAGCATGTAATATTTACCATCTGCCTTATGAATTTCTTGAGGAATAGGATAATTAAATCAGTTCAGATATGTTCAAAACATGTATGGCAAGATGACTTCTTCAGCTGTCACATACATGCTCATCCCTTCCATGCAAACAAAACTGACAGTTAAGCAACTAGAACTGTTAAAAAAGGAAAATTCAACTTTCTGGGTAGTTAAATTCAGTATATTCCTTTCTGCTGTGATACAAGGAACAATACAGTTACTGTAGTGATCACAAATCACACAATGAACAGCCTCACTCTTCTTTCAAAGTCACACTGCAATTTTGTTTGGCTCTTTGACAGCTCTTTGAGTGAAAGAAAGGGGAAAAAAAGGATAAAATCCAGTGTGTCATCACTTCCTGATATGTTTCATGTAGGCTGGGATAATCAGCCCAGGCAAACCCAATACCTTCATGTAGATTTTGCTCAATGGACTTGTGGATTTAATTCTGAAATGCTGAAGAATCATTCAACAACAGAACAGTCTAAGGATACTATATTCCTAATTTATTCTTTTCCAATTGATATATTTTTCTTGACGGTTGTTAAAATACAGAAAAAAGAACTCCACCAATTCTGATTTTTTTTTATGAGTGTGCTACTTTAATTTAATTTGCATATTATCATCAGTGTAATTAATCATTTAAAACTAATAAGTACCGTTTACTGACTGCTACACACTCCTTGCTTCACAGCAAGTCATCGTATGGTGCCTATGAAGAAAATTTAACTGGAAATACTATCAAAACTGTTTATTCTACTTCTGACCGGTAAGTACACATTAATAACATTGTAGGAGTAGCAAAGGACACAGACATTTTGCATAATCATTCAAGTGTTCAGACAACAGAGAGCAGTGGAAGTCACCATCAGGCTCGTTGGGCAGCTTTTCATACAGAGTTCCCATTCAGTGGGATCTTGTCATGAAATAATTTTCACAGTTCAGCAGCTTAATGTTATGTTAGGCTTTGTCACAGCTGACATTTCAAAATATCTACAGAAACAACAGACAGTGCCTTGAGTGATAGATATAGCTTTGTAATTCTGTAGGTTTCTACCTCGAGCAGCCGTTTATTCTACAAGATTTCCTTTCTTTGTGAGAATGTTGTCTGTAATGAACAACATCATCTGCAGATGTGGAGGAGTAGGTTCACATGACAATGTTGTTAAAAACTCTGTGTTTCACATTCTGGTTTTCACAACCACTTAAGATATCCCCAAATGTAAGAAAGATATTTGCTCCGTCAGTAATATCTTACCTCATAGGGAAACAGAATAATTAAATGTGCCCATTATTTTCAGTTCAGATAATTTGGACTGTCCCATTAATATTAGAATCATAGAATCATATAATATGCTCAGTTGGAAGGGACCCATCAGGATAATTGAATCCAACTCCTGTCCCTGTGTAGGGCACTCAAAGAATCACACCATGTGTCTGAGAAGCATCCAAACACTTCTTGCACTCAGGCAGGCTTGGTGCTGTGGCCACTTCCCTGGGGAGCTTGCTCCAGTGCTCAACCACCCTCTGGGTGAAAAAACATGTCCTGATGTCTAACCTAAATCCCACCTGATTTGGGGGGAAAATTTAATTGGAAATACTGAATCAGAAAGACTTCTATCCTTTCCAATGTAAGTACAAGGAACTCTGGGAATGATTAAATATTAGTACAATTATATATCAATGAGTAGAAAGGTGCAAGACCAGTCGATTTTGTAGTGCAAAACCAAACCAACAGTTGTATCTAGAGAAAGTACAGACTGATGTCACATAAGAATGCAAAATTACCTGAGAAAATTTTAAAAAATATTATTTTTTGAATACCAGGTAGGTTGTTCTATACATATGTTCACTATGACTCCTATGAAGGTACAACTCCTGTCTGCAAAGCAGAAAATTAGTAATGTTTTCAAGCATTTCTGTGACACAGAGGAGAATTCTATACCACACTATCAATTTACTTTTGTAATTAGAACTTTAAAATCTTTACACTCTACTTCATCCCCACTTAGTATACATGCTTCCACACATTCAGCAGCTTAATACAATCTCATTAAGGTTTGAAATAATTCCATTCATCAAAGACCATTCTTTCTATGAAGGTATTTTTGCTACGTGACAATTACACTCAGCAATTTGCCCATCACAGAAGCATGTATATTACACATGTCAACTAGAATGGAGGGCATATATACACGTGACACTCTTCCATCTGTGGTCATTGTACAGTATCCAAATGTCTTTCCCACATAATACACTAAGCTTATAAATGTTCTCCTTGAAATTTCAATGGTAGCTCTTTTTCTGACAGCTGATGTTGTATTATGTATACAGGAGTATAATTGGAAAAGATATATGTACATACTGCAGGAAGCCCTTGGGCATAGATGCCAAAATGATCTTAGATGCCTTGCAAATTTGCTGTCATTCGACCTGCTTCAAGGTAAGAAGATTTCACCTGCTAACAAAAAATACAGTTTGAATGTAATACCTGCATTGTATGACACACATAAGAGAACATTTAGGCCTTTAACCTTCTCCACCTGGGAGAAAAGGAAGACTTTGGCCTCTCTGGAGAAGATTAATGTAGGAAATTCTAGTTTCTCTCTCTTAGCCTTACACAATCCTTCCCTCTTTCCTGTTCTCTCTCTCCCTCTCCTCCTACTCTGCCTCTCCTGCATCTGCTTCTCTCTGCATCTCCCTCTCACAGGGAGGATAAAGGATGCAGCAGAACCTATCCTGAATGCCCTACACATTTATAAGCCTTCAGTTATACATGCTTCCAGTCTGATATAGTGAATTATATCCTACTTACACTTTCTTAATATAGTAATTTTTTTTTTCTATTTCTTTTTCTTATGAAGTTTTGTAGATGTTCATGATTAAATGACATCTCAAACACTAGTGGGTGCAGAAGGCATACTCAAAGCATTAGAAAGAGGTATTTAAGCCATAGAGATGAAATAATTTTACTTGCTGGCATCAAAGATTTGGTTAAAATTTGCATTTTATGGATAGTTTCTGCTGTAGGACAATATTGTGTTGAAACTGGGTATATCTTTGCCTCAGTCTTATTTATTTAAAACTATGTAATTTATTTATTTTTTACTGTTTCAAATAACAATGAAAGCACGGACGGAATTTTTTCTAGCTTGTCATCCCAAAGTCTAAATCTCAGCCTAAAACTGAATTTCAAACTTTTCTCAGGGTATGTCTACCAGTGCTCAGCCCTCTGGTCTGTTTTCTTTCTGCCTCATTTGTCTTAATTCTGCTTGCACCTCCACACAGAGTTTGTTGTTCTAACAAAGAATACTTGGCAAAATCACTGCATTAGTGTAGCTCATTTTTCTGCCCAGTCTTGCGTAGCTTTTGCTTCTGCTTCTGACAGCAGTTCTTTTACTTAGTTATTCCTTTAAAAGTATCCCAAAGCAGAAGACAGCAGTAAGGTTGTGTTTAACCTGTACAGAGTTTCATATGCTTTTTGTCTCACATACTTTGCTTCCATCCTTTTTAGATGGAATCACAGAAAGAGGAATGGACTTTTTTATGCAGTTAGGAGTGTTAACATGTTGGTACTGGATGAATTTCCTGTTAAATATCAAAGCTTACTTTAAAAATTTTGCTACCTGTTCCCAAGTGGGTACCTGTCTGGACAGCAAAATTCATCTTAAATTTTGTGGAATTGCAGATTTATGAAAGCACTGGCAAAAAAATTAAACAGCTCACATAAATCGACGTTCCATGCTTGTAGTTATGTATTTAGCTAAGTAGTGCAATTTCTCATCATTAATATTCATTTAGCTCCTTACAAATACCCTGTATCCATTAGAGATATGTGTGTAGCTGACAGTAGTGTAAGGTCTTTGTTTCTTTGTAAAGGTATATACCTAAAGTTCAGTGAGTAAATAACCCAGATTGTAGGGTTTTTTCTCTGTATAAAAATGCTAGTTAATCCTGGTGATCAAAGCTTTGAAAACATGCCCATCTGTTTGTTGATTTATATAAGTAAATATCAAGCAAGTGAAGAGAACAGATTGTTTTAATAGTACCTTAATACTAACAGCTATATCTAAAAAGGTATAGGAAAAAACATAGTTCTGTAAAACTGGGGGAAAAAAAATGTTCTGAAAACCTAGGGAAACAGTTGAGACTGAGGTATCTGACTTTTAGATGTCTAAAGGTGAGATATTTAGGTGTCTAATTTATTGTCCATTAAAACTACTCTTTTAGAGTTCTGATTTGATATTACAGTACTCATAACCCCTATTCTAATCTGGGATTCCTTACTCCCTAAGAGACAGCATGCTGGGAATTAATATTACAGAAGGGTTTAATTTTTATTTTTCTTGTTACTTTCACTTGTGCGTTGAAGTGTGAAGTGTGTAAAAGACCACTGGAAGATCTGAAAGCAGGAGACAGCATTTGGATTTACAGACAAACTGTGCATTGTGAGCCTTGCTATTCCAAAGTTAAAGGTAAGATGCAAGTTGCATTATTCTGAACATAAGAAAAACAATGCAAAGGACTTAATTCAAATAACTTCCATATACTGCAACAGAGCTATTGGTTTTGCTCATTTCTGTGTATTTAAACTTTTCAAAGTATTTAATTCAGCAAGACTGGGTTGCTTAGGATGGTATCCAGCCCCAGCTTCTAGACACAATAATTATTCTGTACCTGTAAGGGAGATCTTTCAAGGTCTCACTGTAACCTGTAGAGTACTTACCTGTTCAGGCAATGGAGGTACCAACAGTGAGGCAATGGCATCTTGCCCTGAAAGCCACAAGAACAAATTGCAAGGCCATCTGAGAAGCAGGTTATTATATTAAACTAATGAGCCAGGGTAAAGAAGTATTTTCATCTAACATAGGCATTGTGACTAATAAAGACAGAATACAAAATCTATTAAATGACAATGAAAATATTATACTGTGAGTACTGTTCCTACCTTAGTGAGGAGCACAGTGAGTGAATATAGGTAGAATCACAAAATCACAGAATGTTTGGAGTTGGAAGGGACCTTAAAGATCATCGAGTTCCAACACCCCTTCATGGGCAGGGACACCTCCCAGTAGAACAGGCTGCTCCGAGCCCCATCCAACCTGCCCTTGGACACCTCCAGGGATGGAGCCCCACAATATCTAGGGGCAGCCTGTTCCAGGGTCTCACCACTCTTAAACTCTTAAACCAGGGACTTCACCTGACTGCCATGACTTTTCAAATATCATGGAGGCAGTGAAGATCTTTCTTCCAGAAGTTGCTAGATTTTAAGTCTTCTCCCTTCACAGCAATTATTAATTCATACTACTATACACCAATACCTCTGTACCAAATAAAGACAAAGAGATATGTACATGAAATATTCTGATAAGATGGTGTTCACCTATGTACTTCTGAGATAAGATCATGTGAACTAGAATTATATTAATCCGTTTGTTTTTTTAAAATACTTTGTGTGTTACTATGTCATTGCAAAATTGGATGGTAAGAGTGAATTTTACAGTTAATCAGATTACAAAATTACTAAGGCATTATGAAAGTAGAAATAAATACAAAGGGTATGCATATTAAGCATTATAAATTCACATATCCTATTTCAGCAAATGGTGAGATAGGAGGGTCAAACTTCAGTAGACTTTCCAAAGAATTAAATTGCTCTAAAGTTTCCTTGTGTGATATTGATAGAATTCTGATTTGCTTGGCACTACTGATAAATCTTTTATCTCTTGCAGAAAAATGGATCTACTGATTTGGACATACAGAAAGCCTGATAAAGAAGTTCCACTAGCGTTCAGATAAATTTATATGCCTGTTAATTCAAACCACTATGGAAAATAATTAAATTTTATTGCTAGGAACAAATACTCTAAACGCAGTCCTACTGCAGAGTTCCCAGAGGAATTCCTTTAATGAGAATTTAGATGCATTTTCACACACACTTTCCAGGAAGAAAAACAAGATATTGCTCAGTATATTAATCAGATCTGTGCAACTGCTAAACTGCATGTAAAACTAATGATAATTTATTGAAGTTTTCTGAACAGCAGGACATACCTACCCATATGTTTTGAAGGGCTCTTTTTACTGGATCCACATCTCATCACATGTAAAGATGTGTTGTCTTTGTATAGCACGAAGAGGATTAGTCTTATCAAAGATTAGAAATTTAAAAGTCAGCTATTCAGTTTAAACTACTGTTTTCACACAGTGTGAGGTGGGTTCACTGTCTGTCTTTCAGGAGAGACATCAATCTCCAGAGGAAGATTCTTCCCAAGTAATTTAAATGCTAACTTTAATGTGGAACAAATGTATCTCTATTACAAAAATTGTTTGGAGGTTTTAATTAGATGTATGTGTATTTAAACTTTTCAAAGTATTTAATTCAGCAAGACTGGGTTGCTTAGGATGGTATCCAGCCCCAGCTTCTAGACACAATAATTATTCTGTACCTGTAAGGGAGATCTTTCAAGGTCTCACTGTAACCTGTAGAGTACTTACCTGTTCAGGCAATGGAGGTACCAACAGTGAGGCAATGGCATCTTGCCCTGAAAGCCACAAGAACAAATTGCAAGGCCATCTGAGAAGCAGGTTATTATATTAAACTAATGAGCCAGGGTAAAGAAGTATTTTCATCTAACATAGGCATTGTGACTAATAAAGACAGAATACAAAATCTATTAAATGACAATGAAAATATTATACTGTGAGTACTGTTCCTACCTTAGTGAGGAGCACAGTGAGTGAATATAGGTAGAATCACAAAATCACAGAATGTTTGGAGTTGGAAGGGACCTTAAAGATCATCGAGTTCCAACACCCCTTCATGGGCAGGGACACCTCCCAGTAGAACAGGCTGCTCCGAGCCCCATCCAACCTGCCCTTGGACACCTCCAGGGATGGAGCCCCACAATATCTAGGGGCAGCCTGTTCCAGGGTCTCACCACTCTTAAACTCTTAAACCAGGGACTTCACCTGACTGCCATGACTTTTCAAATATCATGGAGGCAGTGAAGATCTTTCTTCCAGAAGTTGCTAGATTTTAAGTCTTCTCCCTTCACAGCAATTATTAATTCATACTACTATACACCAATACCTCTGTACCAAATAAAGACAAAGAGATATGTACATGAAATATTCTGATAAGATGGTGTTCACCTATGTACTTCTGAGATAAGATCATGTGAACTAGAATTATATTAATCCGTTTGTTTTTTTAAAATACTTTGTGTGTTACTATGTCATTGCAAAATTGGATGGTAAGAGTGAATTTTACAGTTAATCAGATTACAAAATTACTAAGGCATTATGAAAGTAGAAATAAATACAAAGGGTATGCATATTAAGCATTATAAATTCACATATCCTATTTCAGCAAATGGTGAGATAGGAGGGTCAAACTTCAGTAGACTTTCCAAAGAATTAAATTGCTCTAAAGTTTCCTTGTGTGATATTGATAGAATTCTGATTTGCTTGGCACTACTGATAAATCTTTTATCTCTTGCAGAAAAATGGATCTACTGATTTGGACATACAGAAAGCCTGATAAAGAAGTTCCACTAGCGTTCAGATAAATTTATATGCCTGTTAATTCAAACCACTATGGAAAATAATTAAATTTTATTGCTAGGAACAAATACTCTAAACGCAGTCCTACTGCAGAGTTCCCAGAGGAATTCCTTTAATGAGAATTTAGATGCATTTTCACACACACTTTCCAGGAAGAAAAACAAGATATTGCTCAGTATATTAATCAGATCTGTGCAACTGCTAAACTGCATGTAAAACTAATGATAATTTATTGAAGTTTTCTGAACAGCAGGACATACCTACCCATATGTTTTGAAGGGCTCTTTTTACTGGATCCACATCTCATCACATGTAAAGATGTGTTGTCTTTGTATAGCACGAAGAGGATTAGTCTTATCAAAGATTAGAAATTTAAAAGTCAGCTATTCAGTTTAAACTACTGTTTTCACACAGTGTGAGGTGGGTTCACTGTCTGTCTTTCAGGAGAGACATCAATCTCCAGAGGAAGATTCTTCCCAAGTAATTTAAATGCTAACTTTAATGTGGAACAAATGTATCTCTATTACAAAAATTGTTTGGAGGTTTTAATTAGATGTATCCTAGTCCATGCTTGTAATTCTGGTAATAATTGTGTTTTCTTTTTTTGAAAGAAGTGCACACTTAAGAGTTGCCATGAAAATAATGAAATACATACTTTGCATGACAACTTGTAGTTTTATTTATCTTTCCTACTTTGTTAAGTTGACTGTCTAACACATTGGATGGATTCATCTCACCTGAATTTCAACATCTACGGAGTAGACATATACTTCTAAGTTACTTGATCTATTCTGTCTTTATAGTTCTGTAGAGAAGCAGACATTTTTAGGAAGTGATTGAGTTGGTCAAACTGCAAACACCTATTTTACCATTATGTTATCCATGCTCTGAACATATGTCTGACTTTCCACGGTTTGCAAAGGAATCTGAAGTGAATAGTCCAGATTTCTAGACATCTACACTAGGCCAGATAAACTCCTTCCTTTGAGACTACAGTGAAAGCATTTTTTTTTCCTTTTGGACAGCATATGTATATTCAAGTATAGAAACTGAAAGAGGAGTTCCTGCTTTGTTATAATACATTTCCACAACACTCAGTAGTTACCTACCTTATTTGCCTAAAGTACTAAACACTACTAGTGTTTGCCATGAGATGTTTTATATTGTGCTTAATCAGAACTAAGTTTTCTCCCTTACATCTCAGCTTAAAAGGACTTCTTGGATATGACCATGACATTGTCAGAGTGCTCGTAGGCTGCTGGACCTGACCAAGAACTTAGAAGTGTGAAAAGTGTCAAAGCCATAGATTAATATTAGATTGGTGAATGGCTGTCCCAGCCAAACTTTCTCTCCTCTTCTGTACATTCAGTAGTGGAGACAGGAGGTTTGGATGTCCGTGTAATTTAAACCTTTGGGCCTGCAGTTGAATAAGGATATAATCTGTCTTGCCTGGCTTAGATGACGTTCAAACTGATATGCAAAGGAGCCATGAAACAGTACAGAGTTTGTTTTGTTAATTTTTTTTTTCTTATTAATTAATGGCAGTATCTTTAATAAACCTATTATTATAAATATTTTTTCTGGTATGTGTTTCTTGTTCATGACATATTCTAGTTAAACCACACTTGCTATTACCCTGTGTTTCATCAGAAAACAATGAGACTTGCACAACAGGTGGAGGAGGTCACAAATTTGGTCCTGCTCATAGCCCAATCATTATTGCTAAGGCTCAGTAACAATGGAAGATGTTAGATGTTCACTTGAGTTTTTAGTTCACTTCACTGGAGACCAGGAGCAAACTTTGGATCCAAGTATCTCCCGCTTAAAAAAGCTCAGTGACAGAGAAGTAGCAGTAAGAAACAATAAAAAAATAAATCTGTGCTCATTAACTCCTTCTTGCTGAACAGTCCTGGTACTTCTGCCATGTGGGTTTTTGTTATTTTTTTATTATATGTTGTAAGTTTGATAAAAAGAAACATCGGTTTTCTGATGCTTGATATTTACCACATAAAAGCTGGGATGGCAGTACTCATTTAAAAAAATCCTATTAACATCTCAATACCAATGCATCAAAACTTAATTGTTTCTTGTCCTTTTTTGCATATCATTAGCACGTGGTGTTTTATTTCACTTTGACTAGTGCTTCCATGAGACAATCCAAATGAACCATTTGCTGGCAGCTGTTTTAATGAATGCGTTATCCTCAATAATGCATTAAATTAGAGTGAAAAGCTGTATTGAGAGATGAGGTACTAAATTATGTGGAGTTTTGTGATTCATCAGGCCCATTTTCTCTGTGTGTAAGGGATACGTTATTTTACAAAGCTGGGGCATAGCTCTACAGGGGGGAGAATCAAGCAATGAGAGGAAAGGAGTGAAAGAATGCATATAATTAATATTGATGCATTTAAATATGTAGATGGCTTCAAAGTTACTGATATTTACAAGAACAAGGAATGTCCCAAAAATTATTTTGCTATATTAATCTATTCTGTTGTATCCTGTGTAAGTTCTTACAGAACACTCAACCTGAGCATCCCCTCCCTCGCAGTGCTTAATATGTGGCAAATGTCTGTAATATTGTCTTCTCATCCTCTTCCTCTAGGTAAGAAATATATCTGTGAATTTGACAAGACATGCTCTCCATTCCTTCGTGGAGCCTACTTAGCTAGTCTTGTAAAGAACTGGTCAGCATCAAATGGCCCGTGCTTTTATTCAGGATGTCATCTCTATTCCTTGCTCCTTGGTAAGGAGATGCCATGTCATGTTGGGATAGTTTCACGTGTTCCATTTATTTACTCAATATATATATAGATAGAACTCAGTTACTCCACTGCCATTCCTAGATATTTTTAAACAATCCTGTTATTTAGAATGACAAGTGTCTGCTTTCCTGGCTGGTTTTGCTTTCTGATCACACTTGCATGTTGTTTACTGTAGATACTCTGTTACATCGGGAGGTGGTTTTAGCTTCCAGTCAAGTTGGTATCAGACTATGATGGAGACATGTAGCCTCCTTTTTGCTGCACCAAAACACCTTATTTTTCATTATAGCAGCGTAACAGCAGAGACATCCTTCATTCATAAAGACAAAGGATAAAGACACTTAATATTCTGGTAGATTTGATGTGCCAAAGTCTGACATTGTTGATGAAAATAGTTCTTTTTAGTTGCTTAAAGGATGCAGAATCACTGAGGTCTTAAACTCATGAGATATTTCCTTCTTTGACTTCAAAGGCCTACTGTCTTTTTTTGTGCTTTGCCTGGTCTGAGCAACTCAGCTTTAATCTCCTGCATTGGTAAAACAGGGATTTACAAGCATTCCTTGCATTTCAGGGAGAAGAATCTCTAGACATTCTCAAAACATGTTTGGCACACACTGCTAAGACCAGACCTCCTCAAAAATCTCCTGATAACTACTGCCTTTTAAAATCAAGGAGCTGGCATTCTCTTTGAACAGATCACTGGCCCAGGAAGTGAGAGGGCCAACTTCAATTTCTCCCCAAACGTACCCATGTTTAACCAAGTCGTGTAATGCAGTGGAACAGGCTGGTTTGTGGAATAAACTAGATATTCCTATTGTTTTTGCCACATTCTCTGACCTGTGCAGGATGAATCCTTATGGCCCAGGGGATACCTGTGCTGCCTACACATTCACTGTGTGCCTATCGATGCCTCAGGAACGACTGCTGCATAGAAAATACAGACAGTCCTGGCAGCAAAAATTAGATCCTGGAATTTTTGCATCTCATTTTAGTGGTCATACTCATAATTAAAAGCAGTCTGAATTATTTTCTTTTTATCACTGTTAATGCCATGTGTCTTGCTGGCAACACAGGAGCTGTCTATACTCAGATTTGTCTGAAGGAGGAAAATGAAGGAGTTAAAGTTTTGGTTCTTTCATTTGAGAGTACTAGAAATGTCTTCATATGATGATCCCTTCTAATCTTTAGTATCTTCGTTGCCCTTCTAGTCTCTGAGCTCTTTAGGTCAGGGACTAACTTCCTCTGTGCGGTGCCCAGCACAACAATGGCCTCTGGGTGGTACTGCTGCACCTGTGTAAGTGGCTCAAGAAAACATCAGAGTACAAATCACATCGGGAAACTCAATAAATGGTCCTGGGAGTGGTGCCACAGCCAGGGCTTTGGCTTCCTAAGAGTTGCTGGGGGAGGGGATCCTTAATCCATCCCACTGCCACCCCTTTGAACCCAATTTGAGTAAGAGATGTCCTGGGCCTGAAGAAGGATCACAGGCCGGCAGGAGAATGGCTGAAATGGGGGATAATGGAACCCCAGGCAATGAGGCAGCATCAATGGGGGCCCAACTTAAATGCCTCTGTGCAAATGCACACAGCATGGGAAATAAGCAAGAGGAGCTGCAAATGTGTGCAAGCCTGCAGGGCTATGGTGTTAGTGGTATCACTGAGACATGGTGGGACAATTCCCATGACTGGAGGGTGGGAATGGATGGGTATAAGCTCTTTAGGAGGGACAGGTAGGGGAGAAGAGGAGGGGGCATTGACCTCTACATCAATGACCATCTGGAGTCCATGGAGCTCCATATGGGGATGGATGAGGAACTGACAGAGAGTTTATGGGTCAGGGTTAAAGGGAAGACAAGGGTTGATGATATTACAGAGGGAGTCTGCTACAGGCCACCTGACCAGGATGGCCAGATACATGAGGCCCCCTACAGGCTGATAGGTGCTGCTTCCCGTTCCCCGGCCATGATCCTCATGGGGGATTTTTATCACCCTGACATCTGCTGGAGGGACAACACAGCAAAGCACCAGAAATCCAGCAAGTTCCTGGAATGCACTGGTGATAACTTCCTCTTCCAAATGGTAGAGGAACCAAAAAGAAAAGGTGCTATGCTGGACCTTGTTCCCACGAAAAAGGATGGGCTGGTGGACAATGTGAAGCTTAAGGGCAGCCTTGACTGCAGTGAGCATGAAATGCTGGAATTCAGGATCCGTAGGGCAACAAGGGAGGTCCACAGCAAGCTCACTACCTTCAGGAGACTTCAGGACTTCAGGAGAGCAGATTTCAGCCTCTTCAGGGATCTGGTTGGTAGGATATCATGGCATAAAATCCTGGACAGGAAAAGAGCCCAAGAAAGCTCATCATTATCCAAAGATTACCTCCTACAAGCTCAGGAGGACTGCATCCCAAGAAAGAGGAAGGCAGGCAAGAATGCCAGGAGAGCTGCATGGATGAAGAAAAATCTTCTGGGCAGTCTCAGACAAAAAAAGAAACTTCAGTGGGTGGAAGCAGGTAGCCTGGGAGAAAAACAAAGGGTGTGTAGTGATAGGACAAGGGGTAATGGATCAAAACTGGAAGAGAGGAGATTTGGGTTAGACATTAGGAGGAAATTATTTAGTGTGAGGGTGGTGAGACACTGGAACAGGTTGCCCAGGGAGGCTGTAGAAGCCCCATCCCTGGAAGTGTTCAAGGCCAGGTTGGACGGGGCTTTGAGCAACCTGTTCTAGTGGGAGGTGTCCCTGCCCATGCAGGGGGCTTGGAATCTGATGATCTTTGAGGTCCCTTTCAACCTAATCCATTGTATGATTCTATGGTTCTATGATTTCACCTCCTTTTCCAAGCAAGATACTTATAACTTTACTGTATTTCATGGAGGTTTTATAACTGTGTCAGTTATAAATTGACAGCTACAGTCTCATAGCCTGTACCAAGAGTGAGAACCAGTTGGTTTTGCCCATTAAGAATCAATAACTGAGTGTAATCATGCCAAAGCACTTGTCTGAGTCTTGGCATTGCTGTGCAGTCATCAGACAGCTGTTTAGGGAGCTCAGGCAGCTATTGCAATCCAAACAATGAGCAGCCTACATTTTTAAATCACCTACTCAGGAAAACAAAAAGAGAGAAAAATTTCTGGAAAGAAAATGTAAAGTACTTCTGGCATTCAAGCCATTTTTCTAATGGGGAAAAAATAAGTGTTCACATGTCAAAATACCCAAAAGAAGCCGAAAAAGGAGGAAATATCAATTAAAAGACAAAAGCACTATGCAAGGAAGACAGTTAATGACAAGTAGAATCAGTGATTTTGAAAACAAGGGATAGGAATTTAAAAAGTAATAGTGTTGCCATAAATAATGGCAACTTCACTGCAAGATCAATATTCCAGAAAATGTTGATCTATTTCATATCTCCTGGTTCCTCTAGGGATTTTCCTCCCATGAAACCTGGAGTTACATTATCTCTGTGTGTAGTTCTAATCTTGGAATTAAGAATGGAAATCCAGCTAACTGTACTTACAGCATTATAATCCCAAACAGCCAAATATTTAAAATACTTAAATTTGGAACATCTACCAAAATTTATAATTGATAATGCATTTGAACATACTGCTTTTATCTGTTCACCAAAGTAACAGATAAGTAAAAGTAACAGTAAAAAAGTAAAGCCTTTCATAGTAAAATGCCAGTTTTCTCACAACAAAATTCTCCACGGGAGCAAGAGTGCCAGTTTTGACATGAATGACATCTGTGGAAAGCTGAAGGAGAAAAGCAGGGGAGGAGCAGTATTATTCCTGCCTCTTCCACTGTAGTGTGAGACATCTCAGATACTGAGTCAGAGGAGAGCATGTGCTTTGAGAACTCTGCTTTCTGTTGTTTAACTCAGAGCCCACCAGGACTGTTTAAAAACTCATCTGACTTCTAACAGAGAATCAGAATATCCTCCATAGGAACATACGTTCAATAGAAGAATGGAGGCAGGAGGGACTTTGCTTCTCATAAAGAAATTGGAATAAACACAAGGATAAGATCTAAATAAGAATATGCTCTTTTCACAACACCACAGTTCATAGGTCCTTCATCAATCCAGTGAGCATACTCAAGAAATGCCTTTGCTGCACCACATTGCTTCTATTTCCAGATTGTCCTGAAAGAGCTGATTATAGAGCAGCTCTTCTCCATCCTCGAAGATGTCCACACCTTACTGTATACCTGCAGAATGGATAAATGGGACCTCAATCCAGAAAGACTGATAGAACCATCACTGTTGGGACCCAGGAGAACTGGCATGGCAGGAGGAATGATGAAGGTTTTATACTGGTCTGATGATCCATTGCAGGAAAGATCTCAAGTACTCTGCAAGTTACATACTACATGGAAGAGAGGGTCTGGAAAACAAATTTGGATTTAGGTTTTCTAAATGGGCCTAAATTTCCCTCTAGCTATCTTGGCCACCTGTTGAGTCAGTTGTGATGGAGTGGGATATAGATAGTGCAAGCACAAGTGTTTCAGTGCTAGGATTTTTTTTTACATCCCATCTGATGGGAAAAAAGAAATCACAGAAATAAATTACATGGGTGTTTCTAGATACTCAGCAAAGATTTTTGCTTGATCAAACCACACTTGGATGAAAGTTCCCATACTTATGTTTTTGAAACCATTCCCTGTCTGAAAAACACACCCACTTTGACACAAGAAAAACTTTCCAAGTAACTGCAAGCTTGCTCTGCCCTTGTGACATTAATTCAATCATGGTATCAGGGCCGCTCAGATGTGCTGTCTCAAAAAACATATTTACTGCTGGACTGAGGGTTTTTTGCAGTATTTAATTTTTCTTGGGTGTGTCCTATAACCAAAGCTAAGCATCTTGCTGTCTAGTTTCTCAGCCTGATAACTTCAAAACCATTTGACAATATCATAAAGCATTCAGCCTGTGGGCCTATGCTTACTAAACTTTTGCAAACTGTAAAAATCACTTAGTTATCCATATGACAGAGTTGCTAACATCAATAGTAATTTTCTTCCACTTAACTGAAAAGCTTTTCTTGAATCTGCTTCGTCAACTACACGCAGACAGACAAAATTAAAGATGACAGAGATGAAAATTAAAAAAAAAAAAATGGTCAGAATTACTTGAACGCTTCAGTATATTTATGTAATAATGAATTAATAATGACACATTTTTCCTGTGTCAGTGGCCACTCTTCCCTGAAGACAAAACAAGCCGAAATTGGGATTCTTGCCAAAATGTGTGTCCTGGGTTTTTAGCCTCCTGGAGTGAAGCTGTACTTCTGTCATTATGATCTTCAGAATTCTACACTCAAACACACAATCTGCTATTTCAAAACCTTTACCATTATCAGCTCATTTATTAACAACCTTGAACTCCACAACTGCTCCTCAACCTTATTCTTATTAGCTATAATGTTTTGAGAGCCAAATTGTATTATCCGATATACACACACACACAAACTGGAGACAATGCAAATGTTCAAGCTTCTTTGAAACTGTAATTAGTCTTTGTTCTTGGTGCAGACTCATTAGAAAGAAACAACCTATCCAGATTCAAGCCTGATACTTTCTGTCTATAAGGAATGGAAGGGAAGGGGAGGCAAGGAAAGGTAAGTCAAGTCAAGGGAAAGGATTAATGATGGGAATTAATGAAGGGAAAGGAGTAATTGATGACTAAAAAAAAAACAAACAAAAACCAATTAAATTAGAAGTGTCACGTACAGTTCTGTCCTGATGGATCTACAGACTAGAAGTCCTTAAACTTAATGCGCAGAAAATATCTTTAGAAACCATAAGCACTGCTTTTCTGAGGCTTACAGAAAATTATGAGTTGGTGTTTTTTTTATCCTACAGAAAATCTATTATAAAAGTGATCACAATGTACTTCAATTTAGTATCAATTCAATAAGGAAAAAGCCAGGAGGAATCATAGTAGTTTAAAAAAGGAAATAGTAGGAAAAGAAGAAAGCAAATGAACAGGAAATCAGCACCAGCTAGGTTGTGAGTTAAAATGTTTGCAAGAGACACTGAGAATGAAGAATCTATGCTGTAACTTCAGGAAGAGGTTTAACTACTCAAATATTTTGGAACAAATTTCTAAATCTAGCAATAAAAAATCACTAGAACCAGGGAGTATGTATGCAAAAAAGACCCTCTACAGCAGCTGAAGTGTGACATTGTTGGACTTCTCACAAGCATTTACCCTAACAGGCAAAGCAGTACCTATTTGTGTCAAACAAATTGGAAGCATCAGCTGGGTCATTGGTCTTGAAAAAAACAGGAAAGCTGATCTGGAAAAACTACATTTCAGCTAGTCTGATTTTCTATCAAACCAATTTCAACTAATTATATTAAATAACAGAAATAACAGGCATCTGGTTATGTATGACATATTGGAGGAGAGTCCATATAGGTCTTTTAAAGCAAGGTATGTTCCTGATTATGTAAGTGTTTCTGAAGAAGCCAACATGCTTTTGGTTAAGCTGATTTCTTTAACCGAGTGTATTTGGAATTACAAGAAATTTTTGCCACAGTCTTTCCTAAGTTATCACGACGTAAGAAAACACGGAATATTAATAGAAAAGAAACAATGGCTTAGAAAATTCGGTTTTCATTGTGGAGTAAGACAAGAAACAATGGGAGGTTCAGCCTGACTCCTGTGGGGGCAAGGCTACATAAATTAGGGCCTGCCAGCTTGGAAGAAAAGTAACTGAGTTTTATAAAGTCATGAATGACAAAGAAAAGCTGAATAGAGAATGATTAATCATTCTGTCATTCTCAGAAAACCAGAACTAAGGGACAGCCAATTAAATTACTAGGCAGCAGATTTAAAGCAGATAATAGGAAGTAGTTTTTCTTACAATACATAATTAAATTGCAGTGCTAATTGCCACAGGGTGTTGTAGAGTCCTAATGTTTGAATTGTTTAAAGATGGGACTCCGCAAATGTAATATTATTACACATTGGTGGATACTGAAAATAAATTGTCCAGATGTCCTGGTCAAGAGACTTCTGAAAGCTGGAGAAAATCCCTCCGTATTTTTCATTTCAGAGATATTTTCCTTAGGAAGCTACTATCAGCCGTTGTTAAAGACAGAATACTAGATTAGATGGACTTCTGCTGGCATGGCAGTTGCTCTATTTTTCTAAAACTACTTTCACAGTCATTTTTCAGGCTGGAACTGCACTTTAAAATAATCTCACCAGACTTGGAGTTTACTGTCTGTGCTCTGACCTTATTGTAACACCTCTTTTGTATAGCCCAGACCGGATTACTGCAATTAATTTTTTACTGGCTTGCCTGAAAAGCAGGTCCAGCCTGCAGCAATTGCAACATAAAGCAACAGGCTTATTATCAGAGAAGAGCAGATGGGATTTGTAGACTTCCTGTTTCTTTGTTCTCTGCATTGGGAGTCTATTAGTAACTACAATGATTCAGATATTTCTACCATAGGACACCACGTAAAAGTAGCATCCTATAGTAGATGTCTGCTGATTCAGGGCATATAGTTTCTCATGTCCAGGAATAACAGGTTTCATGGGCACATTAGGATGTTTGGAGTAGGTGTTAAACACATTACATCAATGCCTTTAAAAAAGGAATGGAACCATCAAGGCTCCATTGTGGTTTGTAAAGAGCTTATGGAGTTCTGAGTTGATCAAACTCATAAGCTAATGTTGGGATACTGAATGGATCTCATTAATAATTTATAAGTAATGTGATTGGAAGGAGAACAATTTGTGTTTGAAAACCCAAACAATGAGGTCAAATATTTTAATGACTAAGATGTTCAAACCATCTTGGCAGAAGTCTGGCAGGCCAGCATGAAGACCGTGAGATAGTGAGTTCATGGACACACATTGTACCTGCCAGTACCTCTACGTGAAGTTATGTTGTGAGGCACAAATACAGGCTGGGGGAAGAATGGTTGGAGAGCAGTCCTGAGGAGAAGGACTTGGGGGTGGTACGAGATAAGAAGCTTGACATGAGCTGCCAGTGTGTGCTCAGCCCAGAGAGGCTGCATCAAAAGAAGTGTGGCCAGCAGGGCTCTGGTCAGACCCCACCTGGAATTCTGTGCACAGTTCTGGTGCCCTCAGCACAGGAAAGACATGGAGCTGTTGGAGAGGGTCCAGAGAAGGGCCACAAAGGTGATCAAAGGGCTGGAGCACCTCTGCTATGAAGACAGGCTGAGGGAGTTGGGGCTGTTGAGTCTACAGAAAAGAAGGTTCCCTTCCAGTACCTGAGAGGGCCTTCAGGAAAGTTAGGGAGGGGCTTTTCACCAGAGAGGGTAGTGATAGAACAATTGGTAATGGTTTTAAACTGAAAGAGGGTAGATTTAAGTTAGACACCAGGAAGAAATTCTTCACCATGACAGTAGTAAGGCACTGGAACAGGTTTCCCAGGGAGGTTGTGGAAGCCCCCTCCCTGGAGGTGTTTAAAGCCAGGTTGGATGAGGTTTTGTGCAGCCTGGTCTCATGTGAGGTGTCCCTGCTCGTAGCATGGAGGTTGGAACCTGATGATCTTCAAGGCCCTTTTCAACCTTAACCATTCTATGATTCTGTGATCTAATAAACTGTATCTTACGTTTGCTGCTAATCACCTTTTTTATCACTTTACAGTCTTACTGGATTAGCACACGCATTTCTAAGAACTAAGGCTAGTACCACTGTTAGTGATAATAACCTGAGATACATGCCTTTTGCCTAGGGGTAAACACATAGAAACTCAATCCTTATTTTTCTTCTCGGTATAAAGATTACAACTATCCTTACTAGTGAAAACTGGGTTATGTTACTCGCTCTGATGACAAATAAGGGCCTCTCAATATTTTTCCACTTCTTTCTTCCAAAGAGACAGAGGAGACCAAGCAAATACTTTTTGCACTAAGTGCAATTGGCTACAATCTAGTACACTGGGGGCTACATTTATGCTCTTCAGTAATAAAATCAAACATTATCTGGAAGTCAACGCTTTGTGCCCATCTCTACCTTCCTTTCCAGCCATTCCTGTATCACCATTTGTTATTATTCGTGCTCTGTGACTGCTTAAAAACTGAAAAGCAATAGTGCCATTGTCCCGTGCACGTGCAGAAGAAAGTTTCCAGGCTACAAACAAACAGGGAAAACCGTGACAGGCTGGATGATACCCAGGTTGACTTATGCTCTGAGCAGAGAATTGCTGCCTGTGCCTCTGCACGTGAGAAATCTGACACAGCAACGAAGCAGGGTGAAGGCAGAGGTGGCTGCTCCTGCTGCTCTGCTGCCCAAAGCTGATGCTCAGGAAGTGGGTGGTGACCGACTGACAGCTGTTATTAGTGCCTGGCCCAGCAACCCACAAGCTTCCTGGATACCTGTTCCCAATTTCACCTCGGAGCTCTGGGAGACTTCAGGAACACAGGAGGTTGTCCCCTGTAAATGTAGTTAAGGGAAATGAACCCAGTAAGGGCTGTGAGATGGCTGAGCTGCCTTGGGCAACACTGAGGCTCCGCTGACCTGCCAGGCGGGAGGAAGGGACACAAGCAATGGTTCCTCTCAATGCTGGGCCATGAAGGACAATACAAAACCCCCCCCATGACTGTCACTCATCCCTCCCTCAAGCGAAGACCTGAATGTCACCAAGCCATCTATGTGCCCAGACTGTGTTAAAAGAAATAACTTCAATAAGACAGCACCTTTCATCTCAGGGGTTCTCCTATACACAAACAAGTATGCAGTTCCACAGTTTTCTACCACGCATGGTTCAGTCTTCTTGCTTCACCAGCATCCTCAAAAGCACGTCCCTTTCCTCACAATGAATCAAAACTCCTAGAATCAGCACGTCTCAAGCCTCAAACCCCTGCTTTTGGGCTGGGTTCGCCCCTTTCCAGCGCAACAAAGCCTCAATTTTGTGATTCCCATTCCCATCACATTTTCAATCTGCATAATTACAACCCTGACAACCACCAGGCTCTTAATTACACGCCTCACGAGAGGGGAGCGGCATCCTGGGCCGGATCCAACCCGCGGGTGGGGCGGGAAGGCACCTTTGTTTAAAGACCCGCACTGAGGGGGCTCCCGGGGGCGGATGGCGGGGGAGCCGGGCGGCTCTTTGTTCCCGCCGTGTGCGCGGCGTCGGGGCTGCCGGGGTGGGAGGGGATCCC
>NW_009954222.1:5202413-5236802 GCF_000747805.2 Chaetura pelagica
GCGCCCCCGGAGCCGCCATCCCGGCCGGCAGCGCCCGCCCGGCTCTGCCGAGCCCCTTCCCCGGGCTCGGGTTGGCGTTAGTCCCCAGACCCGCTCGCTCTCCTGCTGCTTCCACTTAAACCTTCCTCTTATTTTTATTTTGTTGTTATTTATTGTAAATCTGAAACGGTGTCCCCGGGGCGGGGGGTGTCCGGGTTGGTGCTGAGGTGGGCGCTTCGCTCCTGCGTCTCGCCCGGGGGTTCGCGCCCTTGGCGGGAGGTGGGTGCTCGTTTTCCCCCCCGAGCGGAGGATCGTCAGGCTTTAATTTCAGCTCTCAGCCTAGTTTCAGCCTCCTGTTTACATAAGGAATTAAAAATAGCGGAATTGTTCCGGCAGAGCCTTTTATCTGAGCAGCGCTGCCTCCCCATCCTAAAAATCTTCGCCCAATTGTCTTCCCCCCTTCAGGGATTTGGGAGGGCTTTTGTCTTTTAGGCGTTGATCCGAATGCTTGGTTGTGTATCTTAAGTGCCCGCGTAGCTCCAAAAGGCACTGCTGGGTGCTGGTAAATTGAATGAACAGCGACCGAATAAGGCAGAAAATAAGATTGACCTAGAGGAATGATTTCGCCCACTTAAAAACAGATAGATGGGGAGATTATAGACTAGAGATATGAATAAGTAAGTGAGCCTGGTGCCTCAAAACTTGGCAACGTGAGCGGATATCGTAGGGACACTGCGGGAATACTATGGAAATCATTAGCTGCCTAACCATGTTAAACACGATTGATGCTCAACTGTTTTAAAAGTGTCAGTAGTAAAATATAGGCTATATTAAAATAACTGTCAGAGCTTCAACGTGTTTTTTGGTGGGGTTAGTTTTTCAATTAAGCTGAGATTTATGTCGGCTGAAAATAAGTGAGATGCGTGTAAACACCCTCATTTTTTGTAGAAGAGAAAGGATTTAAAATTTAATCTAAATGTCTTAAGTATTTCTCGAGTGCTGGTTGGGCGTATTTCGTGATACAAATAACTACCATGCTGCAATTTTGGGAAGCTGCTTTTGAGAATCATAAGCAAATTTGTATGGATTTTTGTGTCAGGGTTTTTTCATTATGTGTCCTGTTAGACTCTGCAGGGCAGGTCGGGGGTTGTTGATTCAGACTTGAATCACATTTTACAGCAGTCCTAACCTGTAACTTTCCTTCATATTAAGGAATACCGAATTTGTTTGATCCTATTCTGTTAAACAAAACGTTACATTTCAGGGTGGTAGCAAGTAATTATGTGTCTTGGTAAAATATTCCACTTGATTTGCCCCCTGGGAGCATTTCTAAATGCTTGGGGGAGGGTAGGAGCTTACCTGAATGTCACACATTTATGTATTCATAGGAATAATTTGGTAACAGATATTTGTTGTCTATTTTTTTCCACCAAGAGTGAGTTGTTTTAGCTGTTGAATGTTTTTAGTTCAAGGCTAGATCTCCATTGTCTGTGAAAGGTCAACTGTGATGCCAGGTGCTTGGGGCTTTTTCTTATGTTAGTCTTTAAAGCAAACTGCTGTCTAGAAAGCCAAAGACCAATGTATATCCTAGTTGTTGATTAGTAATTTTAGGCCTTTTATACCTTTGGATTTTGGTTTATCTTAACTGCAGTTATAAAAAAATTACAAATTAGCATCATTGCAGGCAAGTCAGACCTGATTTGCTGTTCAGCTTCTTGCACAGATGCCTGATTACTGAAAATTCATCAGTCCGATATTTAGCTTTTGAAATGCTTCTGCAGGTTAACATGAAAGCTGGAACATTTATTTTTAATATCTTTGTTTTTCTCAGTGTCATTTTTTTAAGTGTGTGGTGAGGCACTGCAGGAAGTCGGGGAAAATACGTTCTCCGCTCAGAGAAATTCAATAGTTGATCTCTGCTGGGATTGTCAAGAGATAGCAATTGCAGTGAGGATGTTTATTCCTTGTGAGCTAGGCAGAGTGCTGATCGACTTCGCAGAAAAAAAAACAACCCACCCCCTGAAAAAAAAATACAACAAAAGAAAAAAAAAAACCCAAAACCAAACAAACATCAGGCAGACATGGGATAGCAGTTGCTCTCTGGGGACCTGGGTAGCTGCTGACCCAAAAACCCTGAGGGTGAAAGGCTGCTACCTGCTGGTGGTCCCCTAAGAAGCTCAATCTTTGGTTTTGCCTTCTGCACCCCCTTTGTGCAGGTCAGGCTCCTTTGCAGCCCGTGGAGTGTTTTGCTGATGCCTGAGAACCTGCCTGTCTGACCCGTCTGTGGCCCCATCAATCAGAATTGGTCAGGCCAAGGAACCATGAGCTGTCTCTGGCAGCCAAGAATAGTTCCCTTCCCAGGAGGTCTGTGCTCTTCCAGGTGAACTGGCATCTGCTTGTCGCTGCTAATCTGCAAGGGCAACAGCAGCCATGCGGGTCCCAGCTTCAAGAATTTGCCCCTGAAGTCTCCTTTGATACCTGGCTTCCTGATGTGCTTGACCGTCTGATTAGTGCCCTACTCTTGTCTGAGAGTGCACACACACACACACACACACACATATACACACTAGCTTTTCTTGCCTTTCTTAAAACAATTTTTTTCCCTGCTGGAATTTAATACTGAAATTGGATTTTCATTGTTTCTCAGTAAAGGTTTTGTAATCTTGAGAAATCTGACTTGTACAACACTGGTTCACCTGGGAGAGGATACTAAGTGTCAAAAATTATAATCAGCACTCTTGACAAGTTGATTTAATTGTTAGAGGTAAAAGAATGAAATAGAGAACAGTAAAATTGTGATTTAAAGGTAAAATCAAATGCTGAAATTATCTGATTTCCAGTACAGATAGATATATGCATTTATGGTGTGTGTACAGCTCCTAAAGCATTTGAACTTTGCGCAGGGCTGAAATTCAGACTGTGGTAATGATGAGATGTAAAATTTTTATGAGAAGTCGTCTTGAACTTTGATTTGATGTGGCAGACTGTAGAGTTCATCTTTTGCCACCTACCTTTCTGAGGAGGGAAGAATAAAACTAATTCAAACTCACTAATATTTTCTGTTATTAGATACCATATTGCAAGGCATTGCACTGTTATACATTATTAGTGGTCAGGAAATTGAGAATATGGAAGTAAAGTTGTAAGTATGGCATATCTTGCTGATAAGTGTGTGTATTTTGGTTAAGGTTGTACGTCTTGCCTTCCAAGACTCTGACTCCTCAAGAGAAATCGCTGAGTCCTCTGCAGTGGTGCAGGCGTGTTCTGGATCATCCAAGTCCTGAGATAGAAGCTGCAAAACGTTCCCTGTGCTTTAGACTGGAACAAGGTAATCTTATTTTTGGAATTTCTGTGCTAGCAAGAAATGGTATTTTTGGTCTGGTGTTTCATTAATGTTTGATGTTTTTCATAATTTAGCAAGCTTTACAAATGGCAGACATGCAGTTTTTTCCTATGTAATGCAAGTCTTCCTCCACTACACAAATGCCAAAAATTCGGTTGCAAATTTTTTCTGATAATTTGTTTTTTAAGGTGTTCTTCTCCTTTGTTATCCATTTCTTCCCCTGCATAACTCATGTCTTTTAAACTTGGCAGTTTTCATTCATCCTTTAAAATAGTGGACCTCTTGGCAAGAAAACTTTGATGCTGTCTCTGTTGAGACTTTCAAGACCAGTGCCATTGTTGGTTTTTTTGTAAAGTTAAAGTTACCATGGTGCTGTAAACTGCTAAAGGCATATTTTTGTCCGCATATAATGTAGTATCAGGACTTTGCTAAGTACAGGACAGACCAAGAAGAGCTATAACTTGACTGCTAGCTTTGTTGGGCTCTCAGTAGTCTCAAGTACTGGGATCTACGAGTACCAGTGAACTTGTAGACTTATATCTGGGTGTGCTGAATTTTGTTCTAAAGAAATATCAACCAGCATTATTTTTAAATTTTACCATCTAGGATCCCATTAAGAGTGTCATAAGTGTTATTGAAGAAAGTTAGTAAGTCAGGATATTAAGGTTTATAACTCACTAGGAATGAAGAAGTAAATGAGCAACGAAGGAAGTAAAGCTAATGATGGATAATATGAGCATATGGTTGTATAAGCTAGCTACAGCTGTCATTTAGAGAGATTGATCATGTTCCAGTATCTTTTGGAGGATATGGACTGCTATGGATTAGTCTTATCCAAAATCAGACATCTAACAGAATCAGTCTCTGAAGACATCTGTTTCTTCACGTTGGCTGTAAAAGATCCTACAATGATTATTGTCCTAGCAGTATTTAGGCAAGCTCATTTCTTAAGTTTAGGTGGGACAAACTGTGCTTCCTATGTTCATAATTATCCCACCTAGCTTTAGCATGGAATTGGGCTCATAATTTAGACACCTGAGTTCAGGCATCTGTAGTGTGAGCTGGGTGTCCATGCTTAGAAGTCAGGGGGGGTTTTGTCCATGTTGACCTTGGAGTGAAGTCAGTAGCTGTCCTGAGTCCGCTGACAGCAATTGGTGCTTGGTGCTCAACTCCCATCTGGTCCAGGGGAGAGGCCTGAAGGGACATCTGTGTGGTGTAGGGCATCTCAGTCTGGAGCTGAGTCTGGCATAGAAGCTCCATTTAGAAGCTTTTTTTTTTAGCTCCATTTAGATGCCTCACATAAACATCTGGTGCCCTTTGAGATGGCCTTGGTTACTGTGGTTTCCACTCAGGATCAATACAGACCTTCCATAGGTGCTGAGTCTTATCTATCATCCCTTTGATAATATTGTGCCTTCCCAAGGGCCTCTCAGATGGACAGGCACATGTAGGCATTGGCAACAGAGTCAAGTCCATAATGTGAAAGTAGAAAAAAAACAGAGGAGGGAATGACCTATTTTTCCCTTACAAGGGTATTATTTAAATTTACTGGGCAATTAAGGTAGATTTATTCCTTCAAATCTCTATCATTACCAGTTCAATTTCTGTCAGTGCAGAAGTCACAGTGAGTGACATGTCACAGTGAATTATGTTGACAACAAGTTGCTTTGGTCCATATGTTTTAGTAATGGTGATTGGTTCTTGGGCTCTGTAAAAAGTTTCTCTGAAGTGATATGCTTTGTGTAGAACTCATTATGGACACGGTATATTCTAGGAGGGAGTGGACTCCTGTTTCTGCTGCAGCAATTCTATGCTAAAAAAAGGTTCAATTAATAATTCACACTTCATTAACTCCCGTATTTTAAAGATTTTATTTTTATCAACTATACTTTTACAAGTAATACGTAATAAGCAAATGTCACGTGTCTTACCCTAACTTTGTAGAAGTTGGTTTCATGATATTTATTTCTTCCTCAGTTTTGAAACCAGATGAGAGTATTTTGTGCAAATCTAATATTTCTCTTTTAAAAGTACAACACACTTGTTTAACCTGACTTTCACTCAATAAGTATATGTGTATAAATACATACACATGTTTTTTTCCTAATTCTGAAAGTGACTCGATAAGGATGATGTACTTCTCTGGTACTAAATTTTTAAACTTTGTACTTGTAAGTTGAACAGTGTATTCCCCTTTTAGCCATATGCCCTGCAGGGGCATTTTAGAGGGATTTTGAAATCTAGTTGTACCTCTTCTGTTTGGCACTGAGGCAATGGTAATACTGAAATACTTGAGAATTACTAAATGCATAGTCAAAAAACATTTATAATGTACCAATGTGTGATTTCTGAAATGGCTTATAGGTAGAATTAGCTTAGTAATTTTATCCATGGTGCATTAGTCAAAAATTAATCCAGTTTAGATTGCCATAGCTCTTTAGGCACTATAGTGTGCGTAGAAGTAAAAAGCAGTGAAAATTGATTTTTTGTCTGCAGAATCAGCATATCTGAATAAATGCACACAGAGGGAAGACCTGCGAGCCAAAAGATATAAAATTTTGCCATGTGATGTTTCTGAGTTTTATCACTTCTTATCTTCCCAAGATTTTTAAAACCTGCTCTTTTATTCCTGCTCAGGTAAATTTTATTACATTATATCCCAATTTTGTTAAAAGTATATACTTCTCTGAAATATCCCAGTGTTAGGAAAGATAGTAACAAGGCTAAAAGTCTTGAGAGACTTCTGCCAAAGCAGTCCTTGACAATGAAATTACACAATGACTACTTGGTCTTTCTAGCTGGAGAGTCACTTGATTGATGCTATTTTACTTTTCGCCTCCTTGTGCTCAGCAGCCTTCTTCTTTTCTAGTGAAAATGCTGGTTTTAAGTATGCCATGGTAGAAGTCAGATTTCATCTTGGCATAAATCTTTAAGGGTATAAGCGCAGTGGTGGTCTCCAGCAGGTGGTTCTTCTGTGAACCAGTGTGAGGACTTGGGTGAGCTTCTCCACATTGCTCTGGTCTACCACTAAGTAGGTGGTAAAGCTTTTACGGTGTTTATAACAAACTAGGCTTATTACAAGCCCTGTGTCTGTGGATTAAGCGTGCTAGCTTTAAGGAGGATGAAAGTTAAACGTAACCTCCTATGATAAGATCTTTGCTTGGAGTTGTTCCCGTTTTCCATGAGCACTTTGGAGGTTGAGGTTGTATTTGTTTGTGTTTATTTTTAACTCTGGTGTGACCCGGATTACTTCTTTTTTCTTTTCCAGTCCCCTTTTGTTTGAAAGCTTTCTGGTTGGTTCTGTTTTCAGCAGTTCTCTGTCTACTGTATGTTCAGTTCCCTCTCCCTTTGGTTTTTAATCTTGCTGTCTATTTTATTTCTTTACTTTCATTAAAATCAACATGGCCACTTAATAGTCTTAACACTGTGGTGAAGTTTCTTCTGTATTTTCTTGGTAGTACATGGACATGGTGGTACATACCAGTACTCTAAATCCAGTGACCAGAGAGATGTGATGTGTAAACTTCCTAGCTGGTGCAGAGGGGTTTTATCCATCTGCAATCAATGGGATGGTGCTGATTGACATGCTGGCTGAAGATACCTTGTATAGCTTCACTTCTGGAAAATGCTTTGAAGCAGGCGGGTGGATAAACTGAGGAGTTAAGAGGCTTAGCAAGGAGTTGGTCTGTAGGAGCTCAGCTTTTATGCAGGGCTTGAAAGTATATCTCATCCAATGCAGACTTCCAGACAGAAAACTCATCTTTCTTGCAGAATATGAAGCATTGGCTAGATTCAGATCTTGGCTTAGATGAGTTCTTTCTCAGAAATGTTGCTTCAGATGCTTAAAAAGAGTAGACAGCAGAAGTCTGTAGGTTTTGCAGTTGGCTTCAGTAATAGTAAAGTCTGTTTCATTTGTTAAAAGGAATAATATACTTCAGGATTAATGCTGTTAGGTCATCTGTGGATGATTAATATGTTGTGAAACATATCCATTGTAGTTTGTCTCAAATTGCTGATACCACAAAGCCCAAGAACCTCATCAGTGAAATGTAAGCCTTTATTGTGCTGGATCCCAATGTCACATATCAATTAAGTTTTATGTCCAAATATATAACATACCCAGAAAACAAGGGGAGGAAGAAAAGCAAAGCCAATTATTTAATTTAACAGTATTAAATTCCTTATGCCTGTAAGAAACAAACAAACTTTCAGCTGGTAGGGCCCCATGCAGAAGGTCTTACCTGAATGTGCAACTTACACAGAAAGAGATGAGGTTCTGTCCAGTTGTTCTAATCCTCTTTCCCATCCCAAGGGTTCATACTGCAGTTGTTTGGATTGAAGTCTTTAAGATATAAAATATATTTCATCAACTATTATGAATTTCTGATATAGGGAACTTGTACACTGTAGTCTCTTAACAGCAGAAGCAAACAGAAAATAGTGTAAATGGATGAAAACTTTTGTGTGTGTGTGCGTGAGCTGGATCCAGTGCTGCACCCAGTGCAGAGTGGGAATTCTATTTTTTTTTTTTGTTGTCTACTGATGAATCAGAGATGCATGCTATAGCACTGAAGACTGAGTTAATAAGCTTTAACGCACCTTTCTTATCCTTATTTTTCATACGTAATTGAGGTGAAGGTTTAACGTAACATGCTTTTGGGGTGGAAAATGATAATGTACTGAAGCTTGCAGAATATTGGATTGTTGTTGACATCATAAATAATGACATTTTTGAAGCTTTAGAAGGTATGAGAGAAGGGACACATTGGATTTGTTTTTTTGCTGTATATGTTTCTGATAATAAAGGGTGATGAGCAACTGTACCTTCCGTCAGCATCTGAGCACCTTTCAGGGAATGTGACATCTTGGGAGGGTGGGATGCACAGCAGTCCTCTGCTGCAGTACTCAGCTCTGAGCATAGTGCTTAGAGCACATAGATGCACACAGGAGTTATTTCCTATTACATTTTATTTATTTGAAGTAACCTGTTATAACAGCTGCATAATTTCAAGCAGTTCTTAGGGGTTTTGTGAATGCTGATAGCCCTGGATTTTTTAACACAGCTGCTGAGGATGATTTTGTGTATTTCAGTTGGGAAAAACTCTGGTTTGATATTCCACTTAGGAGCGCGTGCTTGCATTTCAAACAGAATATTGCTCTCTAGCACTGGAACATTTCAGCTCTGCGAGTACACTTCAAAGTAGAAGTGTTTGGTTGAAGAACCTTATGGCAACAAATGCATGAAGATCAAACACTTCACTTTTTATTCATTTCACAGATACCTTTTGCCTTTTAGGTTTTGGAAATTATTTCTGCTTTTTATGAACTTGTAATATGCATGCTATTTAAGAATTTAATTTCATATTTGGAGATTGATTGTTGTAAAGCTTAATTAAATACTTACTTAGAATTGATTTCTGGTTGTCATGATGCAAGAAAATGCTGAATTCTGGAGTCTGTGTAAAGGTTGGTAGAGAGGTTTTGTTGGATCTTAACTCAGTTGAGAAGATACCCATCCTGTTTTAGAATATAAGTATTCTATTAATCCATGCTAGCTACCGAACTAGGCCTGTCAACTCATCATGAGTCATTAAACAGCTAGAAATACTGTCAAATATTGCTTGAGGATTTCAGTAGGCTTATTTAAAATAAGAATACCACTACTCCCTGGTGTGGTTTCCGAAGAATGCAACTACTTTCCTTGGCAGAAAATCTTAGGTTTTAGTAATGAAACTGGGGGCACTTTAAAGCTTATCCTCTGAAGATGTTTTTTCTATGGAAAATAGAATCTTCTCAAAAGTGGGCTGTTCTGCATGTTGTCATTTCATTTTTGCTCCTGATAGCCTGTGTCTTTGCTCATTGTTTGCTACAGGTTTTGTCTTCCGTGCTTGACTCTCTTTCACTGCCTTTTTTTGATGTCTGCAGAACTGAGCTGGGAATAACATTTCAGACTGTAGATGGGCCTTCCCCATGTGGTATATGGAGGTAGCACTGTGTCTTTATTGAAATGTTGTGTATTTCTGCATTTTCACTTTCAGGGAGCACTTTGGTTCTTGTCTTCAGAGTCCTTAATCTTTCTGGGAAGCTTTTGTTCAGACTGTTTTATGCCGTAAGTCCTAAGTATCTTTTTGTTGGTCACTTCTAGGAAATAGCCCACAGTCTTGTAAATATGCCATATGGTCTTTCATTTCGGCAGCTGACCTTGCAATTTAATACACTAGAAAGAAGTCAATTGTCTGCACTTGCTTTACCAAGTGTTCCACATCCAGCATATCTCTGTTCATATTTTGTGGAAATACATTTACACTAGTAATTTGTTTTGAGTGATCGTTCAAAACTTACTGGAATAAAGTAAAACTTACTTTGCTCTACCCAAGAATGAAATGTAATCAGTAAGCTCAAATCTAACAATTGAGGCATGGACATCCAGATTTTCTTAATCTTTTATGTTAATAATTTAATACAAATGATAGAGACATTTAGGTTAATAAAAATGAAAATCCTTGGTCTTTTATATGATTTTCTTTCCTGAACCTCCTCTCTTAAATATTATTTTCTTATATTTGCTTCTAGGTTGGGTTATGTTTGTAAAATTTGTAATTACAGAAAATGTTTTCTTGTGCAGAATTCACTTTGGGGGGGAGGGTGGGGGGGGTGGGTGTCCCTAAGTCATTCTTAAGTCTTTGAGTGTGGCTTGATTAAACATGAAATCAATACTTCATTAAAAGCTTCACACTTCTGAGCATACTGAAGAAGAGCAGTATAAGTCTGCCAGCGGGACAAAAAATTGCTTTTGTCTGAAAAAAAAAGCTGAAATCTAGGTAATTCTTTGAAAAGCATTTGCAGCAATATAAATATTACATTTTTACTAATTTTAAGGAATCATGAGAAAATCAGCCACAGAATATACTTTAATATGTTCATTCATATTTTATTTTGTGATTGAAGTATTTGGCCGTGAGATGGGATGGAAAACTGATGTGAGGTAATGTTTATTTTAAAGTGACAACTGATGGCTTAGATTTTAGTTTATTTCTCTTGGTTTGGTTTTGTTTTTTTTATTTATTGTCTTATTTATTTTATTGTGTTACCACAATAAAAAGTCACATAAACCAAGACACGAGATACACAATCCCTTTGGCTGTGATTAATTTATCTTAAAGATACTTAAATGTAACTGACATGCTCTTGGGTCCTTGAGATACCCAGATGGGGCAGATTGGTATGATATGGGAGCTGCACAACAGAGTAATTCATCTGGACCCACTGGAGCACTGCAGTTGTCATTACATTCTGGTTTTTAGACAACTGAATCATGCCCCTGCTGCTTAGTGCTGAGGAGTGGGCTTTGCTCCAGACTCTAGGTATTTAAATGAAGCTGTGTAAACATGTGAGGTATGTTTAGAGTGGCCAAATCCAGTGGACTTTAAGATGCAAGGGAGTGCACCAACTGATTTTTCTGAAAGTGAAGTTGTTGGAGACTCAGACCCAGGGATTCCTCCTCTCTGGACTGCTAGATGTGAGGCTGCTGTGGTTCCCTATTCCCAGGTCCAGCCGATTATAACAGTGAGCCTTGATAGCAGATCTCATGCCCACACTTGTACATACATGCCCATGTAGGTCTGTTTGGTACCTGCCCAGGTCTGGGGTCCCTCAAGTGTCAGACCCCTGATTTCTAGCAGCTGATTGGTAGACCTGTGGTATCCAGCTCCCAGACCTCCAGTTCTATCCACTGACTTGATGTTTGTTGGCATCCCACTTGCATACTCACATGGAGCTTTTTTAGCTGTTCTTGACTGAAAGTCTCTCCAATGTCAAGCCTGTAGGTCTGTAGTTGCTTGATAGTGGGTTCCCAGACCATGTTCTCACGGGCTGGTATGGTTTGAAGTTTACTGGAATCTCTCATACACTTAGCACAGAGGGCACCCTTTGCACAAAGAAATAGAAGAGTTCAGTGAGAAGCATAAAGAGACTGATCAGACCGGTGCCTTTATCCCCCTCCTCTTCACTTCCTATGCATGTTCCTTACCCTTTCATTGTCATTTCTCTCTGTCTTTGTCCTTGTCTCATCCCGAATAAGCAAACTGTCCCTAATTCTTTTTCTATAGTGGTCCTGTTTTTGCTACATCTGCATCCAGATTTGGTATTTCACCTCAGATTTACATGATGTTATGGATGGGGTTACTGAGGAACTGCTGACCCTGCAGGACTCTGCCCCTACAGGTCCCTGATACTCTCCTTCAGCTGCCTGTGAGTCACAGAGTCACAAAGTGTCAGGGGTTGGAAGGGACCTCTGGAGATCATCTAGTCCAACCCGCGGCAAGATCAGGGTCACACAGAGCAGGTTTCATAGGATGGCATCCCGGTGGTTTTGGAGTGTGTCCAGAGATGGAGCCTCCACAACCTCTCTGTGCAGCCTGTCCCAGTGCTCTACCACCCTCACCGTAAAGAAGTTTGTCCTTATGTTTAACATGAACCTTTTGTGCTCCAGTTAGTGCCCACTGCACCTTTTCCTGTCACAGACCACCACTGAGGAGAGTCTGTCTCTATCCTCCTGACATCCACCCTTTAAATATTTTTAAGCATTGTTGAGATGTCCCCTCAATCTTCTCCTCTCCAGACTAAAATGACCCAAGTTCCTCAGCCATTCCTCATGACATATTTTACTCCTCTCATAATCTTTGTAGCCCTTTGCTACAAAGGGCTTCTCCAGCAGTTCCCTGTCCTTCTTGAACCAGGGAGCCCAGAACTGGACACAGTTCTCCAGATGGGGCCTCCTCACCAGAGCAGAGTAAAGGGGCAAGATGATCTCTGCATGACCTGCTGACTACATTCTTCTTGATGTACCCCAGGATGCCATTGGCCTTCTTGGCCACAAGGTCGTGTGGCTGGCTCATGGTTATCCTCTTCTATCAGTGGGAAACCTGTTCCCAGCTCTGTTAAACTTCACAGTATAAAAGTTTTTCTAATGATTAGGTGGAATTTCCTGTGTTTGTGCCCATCACCACTCCAGCTGTTCCTCATGTAACGCATCCCAGTCCCCTGTGAGGCCTGGCCATCCTTTCTGACACCGTTGGTCACTTTTGACAGCTTCACAGCCTGTTCTTATGTTGAACACTCTCTCGTGTATGGTCCTAAAGTTCCTCCTGTTGCATCCAGTTATCTTAAAATCTGGACAAAGAGTACAAGCCATCTCCTGGCATGCCTTCACACAAACAGTATGTAAATTACCATTACAGCCGATAGAAAGATGGGGCCGGGTTTGGTTTTTCGTGTACGTGGTGCCGACACCTTTGAAATGTCTTAACCAAATGTCTAAATGGCATGAAATACCTATGTGTAGGCAGTTGATTTGAGTTGTGGATCTCCATTGACTGTGATCAGAGATTAGATGCAAAACTTGGGGACATTGAAGGCACTCAGAGGTCTGGGGTATAGTGATGAAGGCCTGAAACAATCTTGGGAGAGAAGACTGGTTTCTTTTTCCCCTTGGAGATACATGTGCTAGTGTGTGAATTTTTTTGTTTTATCAGTAATGAAATTAATCTCTTCAACAATACATTTATTAACATCGCAGGTGACTTTAATACATAACCTGTTAATTTGATGAAAGCACTGAAGGAATTTTGGAAGGAAAATTTGTAATTCTTTTCTGATTAATTCTTGACATAGCTTCAGGCTCTAGCTTTTAAATTATTAGTATGTTGGCATATGGCTCTCAAGTTTTTTCATACAGCAGTATATATTAATTATTTTGTCGTTTCTGTTAAGAGTTGTCCTTCAGGAGTGGCTCATGTAATGTCATTCCAATTTCATTGGGCTCAAGGTGCTACCATAGTATAGCCTTAGTAAGATAGTAGTATTGGGCATTAAATCTTAAGAATTTGCATCTGACTGAAAGGTGGAAGAGATCCACCAGGATCATCGAGTCCAACTCCTGTCCCTGTGTAGGGCACCCCTAGAATCACATCATGTCCCTGAGAGCATCATCCAAACACTTCTTGACCCCAGGCAGGCTTGGTGCTGTCGCCACTTCCCTAGGGATCTTGTTCCAGTGCTCAACCACCCTCTGGGTGAAAAAACCTTTTCCTGACACCCAGCCTGAACTTCCCCTGATTCAGCTTCCTGCCATTTCCCCGGGTCCTGTCATTGGTCACAGGAGTGAAGAGATCAGTACCTGCCCCATCTCTTCCCCTGGTGAGGAAGCCATAGACTGCAATGAGGTCACCCTTCACCTTCCTCTTCTCCAAACTGAGTAATTCAAGTGACCTCAGCCGCTTCTCCTTCCAGACCCTTGTGGCTCTCCTTTGGATACTCTCCAAGAGCTTGATGTCCTTTTTATATTGTGGTGCCCAAAATTGCACACTGTACTGAAGGTGAGGCCGCACCAACGCAGAGTAGAGCAGGACTATCACCTGCCTTGACTGGCTGGAAATGCTCTTCTTGATGCACCCTAGTAAAGTCAGTCTTCCTCTAGGGAGTCTGAAGAGACTAGTATCCCCAGGCTAAGAATCATCAGAAGCTCTGACCCCCATGACAATAATAAGGTAGTAGTGTCTGTATGAAGCATCTATATGTCATTTTAACAATTTTTCTAGAAATAACTATCTTGTTAGTGCTTCTTAATGTAACTGTAGGTTGGTGTTGAACCTTAATTCTACATTAGGATATGTATTCTGAAAACCTTATTATACTCGACAGTCAAACCTCTATCAGAAACTTTATTAATCCTAAACTTTAATTATTTTTTTCCCCAGTTTTGTGTTTTAGAAGCATAAAGAACCTATTTTGCAGTATATTTTTGAAGTGTTTTGTGTATTTGTGTAATAGTGTTAACACTTTCTCATAATAAGCACGTAACTGTGACATCTGCTATATTTATCCAAAAAGCCACAAGGGTCCTGGAGGGTAGTGCTGCTTTTGACCTCAATTTCAGCCTAACTTTTAAAGTTTTTCCAGTCTGATTTAATATAGGCAGCAGGTATACTTGTGGAAAGAAAAAGGGATGTGGCATCTTGGACCAAGGTGTCAGTCAGGTACTGTAGACAGAGAAGCTCCCTTGCAAGCCCTCTTGCCACAGGTTTAACCTATGAATGAGGACAGCAGGTAGTTGCAGTTGTAGGGGAAGCTATAATATGTTTAAGGGTGTTGGATATAGGGGAAATTTCGGCCCAGCTGGTAAGGTTAGAAAAAGTGTAGTTTCGGGTTAATGTTTGAATTACTTAATCTTGTTCATGTTATGGTAAATGACAGAGAATGTTACATCCCAGTGGACACTTACATTTGGGTTCCATGTGGGATGTACTTATTATCCTACAGTGTTAAGAGAAGGATGAGAAATTTCCCTTCTGAATCTATTACTTATAGAACAAGTCCCTTACCTGTTGTACTTACCTCTCTTGCAGATTGTCATGAACAAAAGAAAAAAGAATTACAGCAGAAATTTTTAATTTAGGAAATGTAATTAGCTGTAATTTTCCTGTAGCCATCTGTTCACCTGAGGAAAAAATAACATCTTTGGTTTGAGTTGTTGCTAGCATATCTGTTCTGTGATGTAGTGCATGTCCACTTAGAACTGCTGTAGATCATGCATGCCATGTGGAAATGAAGTTCTCTTATTAACTGGAGCAAAACCCTAGCTACCTTCTCTGAAGTAGTGCTCTAACCACAAGATGATAGATTTCTTTTGTTTTACCTCTAATGAATAGACTAAAGGAATAGTACACCTTGTGTTGTAGCTGAGCTCTGATCTGAGAGGAGAGTTGAACTAATACCTGTTTTTTAAATCAAGCGTAGAAGGGTTAAGTGGCCTTGCTTCTCATCCTAGAGGAATCCTGTAAGTGTGGACCTGCAGAATAAAAGGCTAACAGCACTGCTTCATCTTCCTTTGTTTTGTGAATGGCAGCTGAGTCCTTGAAATGAGTATTAAAAAATCTGTTTTATTCCCTAAAATAAGCCTTTGAACATGTTTTCTTTTGCATGTTTGTTTGTTGTTTTTTTTTATTTGTTTACACTGTAGTTGAATGTTTGGCCCAATTATTATAAATTTGTGAAGCATTTTAGCTGATGTAATTTTAATTTTTTTAAAATTTTTATTTCTGGAAGTCTGTCCAGCAGAGCTCTGTGGGGCTGCTGTGATTGCAATGACTCAGCTCCTGTACTGAATGCAGAGGAAGATAAATAAATAGGATGGCACTGATGATGTTAGACCTACCACTACAAAGAACAAAGACTCAAGAGATCACAAAGCAGCTGTTGTTCTCTAAGGGATGAAAACAGCATTTCCAGAAGAGGGGATGTGCTGCTATCATTGGGGTTTTAAAACTGCATTTAGCAATTTAGAGGTGTCTGATGTACAGTGGCAAGAGAATAGGATGACATTTCTGCATCAAAAAAGCCCTGTTAGGTTTACTGGTGTTGAAAACAGACTTTCTTCAGGCCTTCTTTGAGATTGGCAACTGTGACCCCCATCTAAAAGAAGGGCTAAAAGGAGGATCCAGGGAATTACAGGCCTGTCAGTCTGACCTCAGTGCGGAGGAAGGTTATGGAGCAGGTCATCTCGAGTACCATTATGCAGCATGTGCAGGACAATCAGGTGATCAGGCCCAGTCAGCACGGTTTTACGAAAGGCAGGTCCTGTTTAACAAACATGATTTAGTTTTATGACAGGGTGGCCTGCTTATTGGATGAGGGAAAGGCTGTAGATGTTGCCCATCTTAATTTTACTAAGGCATTTGATGCTGTTTCCCACAGCATTCTCCTGGAGAAGTTGGCTGCTTGTGGCTTGGATGGGCATACTCTTCGCTGGGTTAAAAACTGGTTGGATGGCCAGGTCCAAAGAGTTGTGGCAAATAGAGTTAATTCCAGTTGATAGGCAGTCATGAGTGGTGTTCCCCAGGGCTCAGTGCTGGGGCCACTCTGGTTTACCATCTTTATCAGTGATCTAGACAAGGGGATAGAGTAAATTTGCAGATAAAACTAAGCTGAGTGGAAGTGTTATTCAGCCTGAGGGCAGAGAGGCTCTACAGAGGGACCTGTACAGGAGTGGCTGAGGGAGCTGGGGTTGTTTAGCCTAGGGAAAAAAGAGGTTGAGGGGAGACCTTATCATTCTCTACAACTACCTGAAAGGACGTTCCACCACTGTAAAATTAACCTGAGACAAGAGTCAAGCGAAGTAACTCCAGCCTTGTGGTAGGAGGGGAGGGTAACTAAATAGTAATTTTTAAATGGTGTATAATGATCTTTTGTAATTGACATCTCATGTACTAGATAGAAGTAGTAGAAAACTTAAAGTAGTAGAAATGTAGTAGTAAAAAACTCATGTTGACTCAAAATCTATTGAAATCACAGTAAGTCTTTAACTGACTTTCTTGTAGTTTGTGCATTATCCTTACATTAGGTCCTTAAGGTATTTCACCTACTAATTGTATGCTTTTTGGATGAATGTTAAATAACTTTGAGAGTAATCTCCTGCTTACATTTGAGGTTAAAAATATAAGCTGAGGTTCAGTATTTATTGGTTCCCACATGACTGAAAATGCAGTAAGTTTATGCTCTTAATTTGGCTGAGAGTGGTCAGTACAAACTGTTTAAAACTCTGAAGCTTGATTCCCTGTAGTCAGAGGCTTAGCTTGAAAAAGATCTGGCAAAGGTTGCTTTGACAGCACAGGGTTCTTCTGACACACATTACAGAGCTACATGTGGTATTGTTGCCATTATACGACTGTTGGGAGGGTCAGGTCTGTGCTGGAGATCCAAACGTAGCATAGTTTTGTTCATAAAGAATGTGAAAAGATGTGAATCCATGTCCTGCTTTGGCAGAAATCCCTGGTATATACGCTTGGTTGTATTGGAAGTTTTTCCTTTTGTTAATACAACTTTACTAGTTCATGGCAATGTGTGTGGAGTGATAACATAAAGAACAGCTTTCAGTGGTGTGAGAGTCGTTACAAGTCCATATTGGCAAAATACCCCTATGCTAACCAATGGGCTTAACTGGTCTTTATTAAATAATTAAAATAATCGAGTGGATGTGTGGAGTAGGCTGGTTTGGGTAAACAGGTATCTTTGAGCTGCAAGAGGAATGCCCAAGAAAATTATGATAAGTAGTAGTTAAAGAAGTAATTTGACACAGAACTGTGCAAACTCAAATTTGTTTACCAGTTTTTTCTGCAACTGAGAAAGATTGTCACTGAACCTACATGACTTGTATAAGGTGGATCGATCCCGCATGTGAATAGGGGACATGAAACTGCTTCTCCTTCCCCTTGGATGCTGAGGCAAACTTCACACATGAGTGTCTCCAAGGGACAGAGCTGTGTGACTGGGGAAGAGGATAATCTGTAACAAAAGTCACATACCCAGTATGTGTACCAGATGGATTAGTAGCTTGAAAGCCTGTTCATGAATAATAGATAACGATGTTCAAAGGAAAATGGCAGGCCAGATTTCTTTTTAAGTCAACTTTATCACTAGACACTTTTTAGGATGATGAAGTGCTTATTTTAGTGCATGGATTTGTGATCAGGGGCCCATATTACAAGCAAACCACCCTCCCCCACCTGCTTCAATGTGCATTATTAAGCTCATAATATGATACTAGGTTTCTCTCTTCACTGATCCATAATCTTGGCTAGCAAAGGTGGTTAGAGGGCTCAACACGCCCCAAGGGATGTGGCCAGGAAGGTTTGTAGAGCTGCAGCTCCCCAGCTCCTTTCTATAAAGAGGATTGCACATTCTCTCAAAATAGGAGCTCTAGTAACTATTCGTCATCTCAAAGTGGAATAACAAAGCCTTGTGATTTGGTTCTGCGATGACAAAGTGCTCTTCCTGGGGAACACGGAATTTCTGCCTCCTCTCCTGTTTAAGGTAGGTTCATTTGCATTGTTTTGAATCTCTTAATTAGATTATGAGCCTTGCTCTAGATTTGAAACTTTGATTCTGTATTGTAGATCTGAAACTCAGTGACATAATGACACATTTTATACAGGAACAGGAGATACTAGTTGTGTATATTCTGGTCAGCAGTCTATAGCTGTATGTAACCCTTGCACAGGGGCAATATTTAAAGTAAAAACCTACAAACAACCTGATTTCAGGTGGGGTTGCCAAGACTGCATTTCCTTCCTCGTCTTTGCAGATCTCATTAAAGGCACCTCTCTGAGACATGACAACAGTATGGCAGTTTTGAGTCAGAGAAAAAAGATTTAAGTCCTATTTTTGATAATGCTGTGCTTCACAGAACTGTCATGCTAATTATCTAGCATGGTAGCTATCAAACTACTGGTCATCAATGCTTTACTCTGCCATAGCTGCATCCTGGGGAAGCATCTCTGATGAGGATGCTGCAAGTGTTGGTTTATAGAGGTGACTCCTGCAGCTGCATACTCCTCTCTGCTGCTTATTTGCAATTTTTCACTTGACTCTTTCAGACCTAGAGAGAATATGCCATGCTGCTCTGTGGAGCACGTGTCTTTTGGATTAAAACAGTTTGAGTTCTACCGCAGACAAAGGCTGTCAGAGCTCTGCAAGCAGTAATGCTGTGAAGAGATATCTTGAGTCCCAGGCATGCTAATTCTCGGACCTGGGAGATGTTCAAACCCAAGAGCCAGCATTTAAAGAAACTCACGAAAAGACATTTTTCCATTCAAAATGTACCTAGTTTTATTGTTTGTAGACTGTTTTGGCAAATTAAGTATTTAAACTGGTGCTGAGTGATTGCAAAATATGCTTCCCACAATCCTCTGAAGGATTTTGCTGTATCACACTGTCCTTGAAATACAGACATAGCAGTTACTAAAGGTAATGAATTCAGGAGGAAAATAAGGTTGGGATTAGTTTCACAATGCTTATGCAATCAGCATGAGAGTTCAGATTTTGCTTATGATGACATCAGAGAATATGAATGTCTCTTTCACAGTGGTAACATCAGAATGTGTCTAATCAATGATAGACCTGTATTTTATAAAGGAAATTGTAAACTATTTCATAAATTGTGCCAACCAAAATGTTTTCCCTTTGGATTAACAGGCATTGAGTAATATGTGATTCATGCTTATCATGATGCTCATGTGACTTTAAGGTGATGTATATGTAATGACTTCTTGACACAGCTCTGCTTAAATCTAACACTTTTTAAATGCCATAGACTGCAATAGTAATGTTTGTGTGAAGACACACCTGTTTCATGTGAGAGGAGTGAAGCCACCACTCATAAATTAGTATGGTGTGGTGCTTTCTGCAAGATTATTTGAACTATTTTAGACCAGATTAGTTATACCCACCAGGCTGGGTGCAGGAAGCTACTAGTGAAGTTATGCTGATTGTGGAAGTGGTACTAGTTTCTTACGGGTCCAGCCTTTCTCCATGTAGATCAGGTTGCTCAGAGCCCCATCCAACCTGGTCTTGAACACTTCCAAAGATGGAGCTTCCACAAATTCCCTGGGCAACCTGTTCCAGTGTCTCACCACACTTAACAGTAAAGACTTTCCTCCTAATGTCTAACCTAAATCTCCCCTCTTCCAGTTTTGAGCTATTACACCCCTTGTCCTCTCACTAGTAAGAGATAGTAAGGGCCGCCCTTTGAACTGGAACTCCTATTTGAGAAAGAAGTTGGATATTAATTGTATATCTGTATTTGTTTTAGTAGGATGCTCTAGCACTGCAAAAGAGTTGTCTTTTTCAATTGTTTAGAAAAAGGGAAAACTGGATGCAGTCTCTGAAATCTGTTTTTAAGCTCTGTTTATTGTTTCTTGTAATGAATGCTGTCAGAGTGAGTTCTGTTTGAATATATGCAGAGATCTGTATTGGAGCCAGTCACACTGGGCTGCCTTTGTAGTCAGTGGAGACAAACAATCACAGCTCGTGTCCTTTTTAAGTGAAGGTGAGGTGAATCATGCCTGTCCTTTCTCTTTGGAGTATATTGTGTGCTGTGGTGACTAGGTCAGCCATCAATGTCTACGCACCAGATGTGAACCACCTTTGGTAGATTCCTCTAATGCGAATTTGTGTAGTCTCCCCATGTAAATTTTTGCATTCACAGTGTCCTTTGGTGGGAATTCCTTGAAGATCCCAAATCCTTATTTGAAAGATCCTAAAATCCAGTGAGGTAAACACTCTCCCTAATAAATGAAATGCCGGTAGTTTGCTTTGAAAACTTAGCTACCTGAGGAGGTGTTCCTGCATGGTTGGCACTGCAGCGTTGCTTGCAGCTGAGGATCTAGCACCTCTCTTCAACCTCAGGCTGCTTCAAGTTTTTACAGGACTTTTGGGTTTTCCAGAAGCCAAATCCCTTCGGGCTGGTGAGTAATAAGGGGCCTGCATTGCCCACTTCTTCACTAAGTGTCCCAACAACAGCACTGTTGAGCAAGGTGTGAGATTACCTTCATCTCCGCTTCCTCAGACTGTCTTTCCAAGCACATTATCCATGTGTCTGTTCCCAGACATATACCTAACTGCAGGAGGAGTTTTCAGAGTCTGAATCCCAGTTCTACAGGGACCGAAAGCAAAGGTCAGATACCTGTCTTTCGGAGGGAAATACTAGATATGCCTCACTGAGGTGATACCTCTTAGTTTAGACACTCTTATCTACAGAAAGAAGCACTCTTCTAGCACTCTTGAATTTCTCCAGTGATTAACAAAAGGCTTCAGTTTCCTCTGCAGGACTGTGCATTTTACTCCTGAGGGAAACGTTTTGCTTTTAAGTGTGGTTGCTGTGCAGTCACACATACACAGTGTGCATCAGGAAAGGTTTCCTGCTTTAAGTATGATGGCAGGAAAGTGCTGTGTTCAAAAGTTGCAGTTGCTGGATTGATAGTACTCTAAATATTTCTCCAGTTGCTGGCTCAAAAGAGTGTTTGTTGTTCAGGCTGTGTAATTAGTACTCACATTCAAATATCTGCCTATGTGTAATTTAATTTACTTTTAGCTTGAGCTTAAAAAGTATTTTAGATAGGCCTGGAGGCCTATAAAAATTTAACCTAATTGAGTGAATAAACAAGTCAGATACCACCTCAGATACAATTTAGTATGGTTAGTCAGTAGAACAATGCAGTTATTTATGACTTAATTGTTTTCTGTCTATATAGCAAAATATTTTTTTATTTGTGTCACTTTGAAAGTGAGTTATCATTCTGTTATACTGAGTTCACCAAGTTTTGTAATGGTGTTATGAATATTGAAAGTGTTTTAAATGTACATGTACTAATTCTGGTTTCTTGGAAGCCCTCTTACCTTTAGTTAATATAATGTCCTGGGTATATCTGATTCATCAGTTACAGGACCTGTACTTGATCTATCTCTGTTTACATCAGTATAGCCTGACAAAATTAAAACAACATAATGAGAATCAGTTGTTTATACCTCATGTCCCAGCTCATGAACATCCCATTTTCACTTTCAAATACATGCTTACATATAATGTTTAGAAATTGTACACCTTACACAACTCAAATGAGAAACTGCTTTTAGTAAAGGAATTGCTTTAACCATGCAACAGCATGCTCTGATTTTACAGGGTGCTCTGTTCATTTTGAGCTGTGCAATTCTGTAAATGTTTACTTGTTCAGGTTTTAATATGAAATTTTCCATTGGTTCTTATCAAATGCTGATTATTCACAGGAGTCAGTATGGTGAATACTTGTGTTTGTGTAGTTGTTCGTATTTTTCAGTGAGTTATTGTTCTTGTCTGTTTGGGCATTTTGATAGCTCCAGGGAAGTTATAAAAATAAGGTGTTAATTAGCTTTTAAACCTTCAGTTGTGTTAGTAAATATTTTAAAGTTATGAACAAGCTCACTTATTGCTGATTTTATTTTTTCAAGGAAGTGTTCTGTTTGATTGCTTATGTAGTCACTTTCACAAGTCCTTTTTAAAAACATTAGACACTGTGTAAAACACTATGTTATCAGCAGTGTACTTACTAAGAATTAATGAACACCAAGGAAAATATGCTCCAAAATTGTGCACTTCCAGTCTGACTATAGACTTTGATGACTAGGACGAATTGTGCTTATTGCATTAGAGAACACTAGTTCCTCTGATGTGAAAGGCCAAGTGTTTCATACTTTAAGAAGTCAGATTGTTAATGTGTTTAACTCTTTGTCATCAATAAATCAATTTGATTTTTTGGCTTCTTTAGATGTCCCTGCTTTCCTTTCCTGCCACTTTTTCTTCTTTCAGTGTATCTTCAGTACCAGGTGCTCAGAACAATATTATTCATGTTTCTATTCATCTGCAAATGTTAGAAACTTCCTTTCTTTTAAAGAGAACCTGAGTTTCTTATTTAATCTGTGGGCAATCAGTGTTTGGGCTTTAAGAAGAAGCTGCAAATATTATAAAATTCAGATTTTAACAGCTGGACTGTTAAAAGTAAAGGCCTTAACAACATTGTCTGATCCATGCATACCATGGTAGTGTTTTATCAGGCTAACCAGGGCAATTTCTGAATCAGTCTGGAGCAAAGCAGCTCTCCTAAAATGACTATTTATTGCACAACTCGGAGATTTTACAAATTTTACATTAATGTACATATTTGCTTAAATGTCTGTAATGCTGCTTTCCTACATACCTTTTGGCATTGGCACAAGGCCTCAGTAAGTCTAATTTTTCTGTCTTTGTTAAAACTGTAGAAGTACTCAGTATGTACTTTGATATTTCCATGTGATATTTCCTAATGAAAATAGTTTTCTACGTTTGATCCTGAACAGTCGGTTTAATCACATGCCTAAAAAGTGTCAGTCCTTTGCAGATCTTTAAATACTATGAAATTTTTTGTAGGCATGGTAGCAGCAGTTCTGGAATTGGGGATATTTTACATTGGTGTGTCTGGAGATTTACTATATAGTGAGATGAGTGTAGGCAGTTTCTTGGCTGCTTCATCCATCTTTCCTTGATAACACATACTGTTTGAAAGAGGAGTTTGAAATCTGGTTTGCCATAAATACTAATTATATTCTTCGTGTGGGTTGTCGCTTTTGTAGTCGGGAAAACTTGCTTTGTGCTTAGTGGGCCAGCTCACAGTGCTTATTGTAGAGGGTAATGAATGATGCTTATTTGTGCTGTACAGTTGACCACATCTGGGGGTGAGAACATGCTGGCAGCTAATGGGTCTGGCAAATGACCAAGCTGCTGCAAAACAGGATCTTGTGTTAAGCAGAAAAGTAAAATTGCAAGGAACCAGTCATCCTTTGTGCCTTCTGATGGCTTCTAGTGGAAATGACAAGCATTAGCTGTGGATATGATGCTGAGATCTACCCTATCACATGCATTTTTTAAGTCAATGCCTCAACACTTTTTACATTTAGCTACTTCAGAGTTTATTTCATCCCTAGCAATTGTAATTTCTAGTTTGTAGAGTTGTGTCCATCTGCATGCACTCTTCTTTTTTTTTTCTGGAACACTTGTGTGCTTAACTTTTGAACTGATCGTGTTGGTAAAGAACAAGTAGCTCTGCCTGGGAGTTGGTGTCATGTTCTTGCCATTGAGCAGTTTGCTAGGAGTGGTTCTGGTGCTGCTCCTAGTTATGATCTCAGGGAACCAGGCAATGACCTTTGCTCCAAGCTTAGTTGCACTAAGTAGAAAAGGCTGCCAATTCCTTACAAACCCAGAAGTGCCTTTGAGTGACTCTAAGGAAAAGGAATAGTATGAGAATAGCATCTGTTGGACTGATGACAAACCAGTTGCACCAAAAGGTTGCAAGATGAGATTGACAGTCCCCCAGTTAGATACCCTTCCCAGGGCCTCTTGGTGTTGGTGTTAACAAGAAAGAAAAACAAAGTTTATATGTCCTGCTAAATAATTTTGTTGACAGGTTTTAGAATGGAGAGAGCTTCAGTAGTATTTGATTATCTGTGTTTAAAACAACTTGACCATCAGATCCAAATAACACAACAGATTTGTGGTACTAATTAGCCATGTGAGAGAGAACAACTTTTGAGTTTTTTTGGTCCATTCTAGTTTTGAAAACTGGTTTGTGGCATCTGACGAGACAAAGTACAGCTGCTAAGCATCAAGGTTCTGCCACTAATTTCTAAGTGTAGGTATATATGTGTTCCTAGCTCCCTCTCTTATATCACTGTCAGGATAAAACAGATCCTATCACAAATAAACATTCAATAGGATAAATTGTTTTTCATCTGTACAAACTTTGCTTGTATTTGAATGAGTTTACTGAAATTTACATTTTTAAAATTTTGCCTTTTCCTTCTACTTAAAAAAAAATATATATATTCTCTTTACTATATATGTTCTGAAGAGTATGTAGGTATTGTTTGTTTTACCTTTTGAGTGCATGTTTTGAAAAATAGGCAAACTGAAGGACAGCTGTATTCATATATTTTACTGAATGAGCTAGGAAAATGTAAATTAAATAAGCCTTTACCTTTTTTGCCTACTCTCCATTTTGTTTCTTAGCAGACCAGATACCTTGAAAGCTTATTGTAAGCAATGTGTGGAAAAAGAGGTGCCCCGTTCTATTCTTTGGTTGATCCTCCAAAAACAGTGAAGAAAAAAATAAAAATAAATCATGCTTATGTAATCAGGAATTAGATTCTGTAAAAAGAGAAGGAAAAATATGGCAGCTTAAAAGCTTGCTGTGGGATTACAGTTGTTTTTAGCACTTGATGGTTAAGCATCTTTTACTGCTGTGTCTTTGGACTCCCATAACTGATAATTTAACTGCTAATTCAGTTGTATGATGATTGATTGCTGTGAACAATTCCTTAAAGAGCACTACAGAATTCCTCTGTGTTTCTCTGCTGGCTGTAGTGGTTTTTACTTCCTCTGTTGGCACACAGCAGTGTAAGTGATAAGTATGTAACAAAGTGGTGTATACATAGAAAATGGTAAATGTATTTGCTGGAAACCTTTTGGAGCATGTTTTTAGATGTAGAAGGCTGTGCTGATCATCTGTTTTGCAGCTGAATTTTGACCGTTATTTTCTGTTTGCCATAAGTAAAAAATGTATGATGAACAGATTAAGGTTAGATTGTTTTTCTCTCTTAACAGCACTATTCTATTTATAACTATAAATCTTCTTTTTTTTCCCCTCCCACCTCCTCCCTCACATCTGTAACAGCTAGCCGATGGCGGAACCTCTTCTCTACACCTGCCTCCTTGGCTTTTCCCTATAGTCCTGTTGCAAGACTCACCCCATATACCAATGGCATTAATAGTCCCAGCTTCTCTAAAACCTCCAGTAAAGCAATACTAACACCTGAACGGACAGGTAATGCTTATCTTCTTATTGATTCACAGTGCTCACAGAATTGCTTCATCTAATCTAATCTTGCTGGCATTTAATAGCAATACATTGTATGGATGATTTTGTAGACTCTCATCTCATAAGGGAGATTTTCTTTAAACATTACCTACAGTTTGGTAATTGGCTAGTAATGTAGCTATGTTCTGTTTTACACAGCATGTCACAGGACAGCAATGCTAGGTAATAGTCTATTTCTCAATATTGGTTTACCTGAGTGTGTAGTTGCAACTGTGTCAGTTTAAACAGTTCTCAGCTTTGCCCTTTACTGCTCATTTCTGCCCCACTGTGCCCCTTCCGTATGTCTACAGAAACATTAGTGCAGCTGTGTAATTAAGTTGCAGGGAGAACTTACCTAATACAAAAATAGCTGGCGGAATCATGGCTGTTTGGTGGCATTGTTGCTGCTATCCAATATTTATTTTGTTTGCCACTGATTTTCAGGGGACGTGGGAGTTTTAGAAAAAATACAAACTCCTGTGGGCTGTAAATTGCAAAGAGTTGCATTTTTCCTTCTTCACTACAGGTATCAGGAGTCAGTTTATGTCTATGACTTCCCTTAAACTGCAGTGGCAGTGGGGAAGATAATCTGGGGAAGAGGCATTAACGTTTTGTTGCTGGTAGGACCAGGTGTGGTCTAAGGAAGTTAGCACTGTTGTCACGCTGATATGTGCAGTTTTATGTACAATGTGTGAAATCAGTGCAGAAAGTTATGGATATGGGCGCAATGGGTGGGATACAGCTCCAGACTGAATGCTTAGTGTAGGTGTCTATGTGTGAGCGAGGGCTAAGTTGCCCTGTTCAATGGGATGTAGTTAGATTCCTAATTTAAGACATCTCACACCATTTGAGATACCCTCAGGTGTCTTTTCTAGCTTCCCACTGCTGCTCCAAAAGGACACAGCTGTTACTACCTCTGCAAAACCTTGAGGACCACTGTTATCTTGCAAATTCATAGAAGCAAACATGTTTACTTCTTACAGACCTTCCACAGGAAAGAAGTCTCCTGTGTGTCCTTTTGTGTTGGAGGTATTGTTAGGAAACAGCTGAATTTAGGGTGAATTTTAGGTGGCTGCTTTGAGCAATACTAGAGGATGCAAACACAGCTGTGAAACAAGCAGCTGGTGAGCCATCATCACAGCAGTTCTTACCCTGCAGGCTATGGGCCTCTGCTGGTCCAGAGGATATTAGAAAGTAATTTACTATTTGATTTGAAGAATTTTTCTTTAAAGTTGGACAACAAGTAGCTCATGTAACTCATTGCAATTTAATTCATATTTTACTATCATGGAGGAAGAAAGCAGAATCCAGAGCCCTCTCCAAAAGGTAGCTCTGTGAAGGGAGCAGCAGTGCTTTCTCTGGTGTTGTGTAGTGATCAGTCTTAATTGTTATTGTCCTCAATTTATCTGATGATTACAAACAAGTGTAAAAAAACCAACAAAACTGTAAAACTTAGGTAAATGGCTCTGATAGGGAGTCTGAGTAGTGAGCAGAAGTTGGTGACAACATACTTGCTTTTCAGAATAGAGTAGGGAGAACCACAGTCCCATAAGAAAGATTCAAATGCAGATGTGTTTAGACTATGGTAATTAATCTGAGCTGTATCAGATCTGTGTTGGGTAAATTATTCATTGTCTGGGCTATGTGATGCTATTTTGGGAACAAGCAGAGAAATTCAGGTTCCAATACTACAGCTTACTATTTCTCAGGAGTATCAAAGCACTTTTCCATTTGTTAGTGGATTGCACTACACTTCTCAAAGTTTCTGTCTGTCATACAGAAAATATTTTAAGCTACTGTAACATAAAGAGCAGATAGTCGTGACAAAAAGATGGCCAGACATATTCACAGACTAAAGGTTATGTTTTTCTTACACAGGTTACATTTCTAGGAGTTCCCCATTAAGCCCACAGTCATCAATAGACAGTGAGCTGAGCACCTCAGAGCTGGAGGATGATTCCATCTCCATGGGATACAAGCTGCAGGACCTCACCGATGTTCAAATCATGGCTCGTCTACAGGAGGAGAGTAGGTGGCTTTTTTTCATTTTTCAAAATAGCCTTGAGGAAGATTTCCTGTAACAGTCAAAACTGCTCCAGTCCGGTCTCAGTCCAGTGGTTCTTTCTTAAACATTGTCCACTCTTGGGTGGCAGGTGGAAAAACTCTTCAGCTGCACAGGGAAAGTGCACACATTGTTGGGTTCAGAGTAATGGTACTGGATCTTTCAAAACTCGATGCTTATATATTTCTGAACCCTAAATGATAGCTCCATACCCATTGAATACATTTAGTTTTAGAAGATTTATAAAGTCTTAAAACATTATGTAAAATTATTTTATTTCTGGGGAGGGAAGATGCTAAAGCGTTTTTCTCATGCATACATTTAATGAGAAAGATAGAAATAAGCAGCTTTCATGTATTTCTTTGCCTCTACTTTGGTTTTCTTAGTTGTTGGATGAATTTTGAATATAATTCCTTTCTAAATGCGGATTCGAGGCATGTAAATACAACATTTTCATTTGAGAATAGTAATTATGCACAAATCTGAGCCCAAAAGCTTGTTTGATGTAGATTATAGTTTGTCTTGATAGTAATTTTTGGCAAATGTCTTTGCTCATAAAAAGGCATTTCACTTAGAAGTCACTCGGTCAATAAGTGCAGTACCATTCTCACCTCCTCTTATTGCCAAGTGAAACATCAAGGAGAAAATGAGATGAAAAACAAGAGAAACTCAGAGATGGTGACTAAGGAAAGTGCAAAGTCGGAGGAGACTAAATGCAATAGAGAAAAAAGGCAAAGAAGAAATGAGTGCTCCAGCAACCAGGCCAGACCAGTCACTTGTCAGCAGTCAAACTTACTGAGCTTCTGGTATCACTCATTACATTCAGCAGAGAAATTAGCAGGTGTGAGACTTTACAAGATAGCTCAGTTCTCAGCCAAAAAATGTGTGTGGTCACAGCTTGGAAAATCTCTGGTATTATGTTAAAGTTATAATAATTTTTTTAAAAAAGCAAAAACACTATCAAAGATATGAATTATTTTGTTACTTAAATGACAGCTGTCCTCATCTCCTTCAGAGTGAGGTTTAAAAAAGACTTCTGGTACTTAGCTCTTTAAGGAAAAACACTGTTTATCTTCTAATCTATGTCAGGTGTAATGGTTGAATCTCATCCTGGTAGTAGTAGCTGGTGCAGAATGTTTGAATACATGATGGTTGTTGTCCACTTAATCCATGGATAGTGGTAGTTTTATATGTGCATGCAAGCATGCTGCCCTCAGGGCCACCAGCAGAAACTCCCACTTGAGGGGTGTGGTGGGGATAGCATATTGAGAAGTTTCCATAATACTAGCAAAAACATCTGTCAAAGCTGAGGGCTTTTCGTAAATCTAGGGAAGTTGTTATCAGCAGCTATTGGCAGATTTACTCAGCTCCTGAAAATGTGATGTATATCCCCTTTTTCCCTGACTGCTGTGCAGCTGGGAAAAGAGAGGATGTACAAAGCCTGAGTATGTTTCTGTATCACTGGACCTGGAGCAAAAATGCTCTTCTGGGGCAATTCTGATAGTGGGATGGTTTACAAAACCTGGTGTTCTGAGGAGGGGATGGTAAGATGTGTTTGTGTCTAAAACACGGCCGTGTTTCTGCTAAGCCTTGTCCATGAGACTGTCTGCTAGCAGGAACTGCTTCTGGTTCAGGATGGTTGGAGGGTCAGAATATCTACATGGATTGTAAATTTATGGAATGGCATTTTCATTGCATGAATAGAAAAGTGTAATAGCAATGACTTGGAAAACTACTAGACTGAGTGTTAATTCCTCTAATTTAGGGTATTTAAAAATATTTCATGCTCATGTAGTCTTCACAGAATCACAGAATCTTAGGGGTTGGAAGGGACCTCAAAAGATCATCTAGGCCAACCCCCCTGCCAGAGCAGGATCACCTAGAGCACATCACATAGGAACATGTCCAGGCGGGTTTTGAATGTCTCCAGCGTAGGAGACTCCACAACCTCTCTGGGCAGCCTGTTCCAGTGCTCTGTCTTGCTGTTGACTGGGAAACAGGCATCTCCTAAAAGCAGTTAATCTTATTTTAAGAGAAGCATCTAAGACATCTCACAAGAACTGCATTTCGGAGATGCCTGTATTTTTGTTGTTGTTGCTTTAAAAAAAGGGATCTCAAAGGAGTTAGGTCAGGCTTAGATTCCTGGAAGGTGGACACTGAAAATTGGATTGGATGGATCCTACCTCAGATCTTTAGCCTGGTGACATTGTAAATCCAGTTCCTGCTGTAAAATTATGTTGACTTAACTTGCTTAGGTTTCAATACTAAAGTGCATGTTAAGAGTTAATCACTTAGCTGAAGCCAAATCATCCTCTTCTTGGAATTTACAGGCCTTAGGCAAGATTATGCTTCGACTTCAGCATCTGTGTCAAGGCACGGCTCAAGTGTCTCTGTGCATGCGGGGAAAAAAGGGACGTGTGGTGACCAGGAATACGATCGCTATAGTTTGGAGGATGAGGAAGAGTTTGACCACCTCCCACCTCCACAGCCACGGCTGACTCGCTGCTCCCCCTTCCAGAGAGGGATTCCTCACTCACAGACTTTCTCCAGTATCCGGGACTGCAGGAGGAGCCCAACCTCCCCACACTTCCCTTCAAATACTTATCAGCAGCCCTACTACTCTTCTCAAGCCCAAACTCCAGAGCAGCAACCAAATAGGATGAATGGAGGTGGGTCGCATGCATTTCTAAGAGGTGGTCTTTGTGCAAAGTGCCACTGCCATTTTAAAGGTCAGGTTGTGTCAACAGAGTGAAGTGAGTGCATGACAGCTAGATTGGTCCATAAGTTGTGACAAGCATTTTAAGGCTGTGCAAAGATTTGAGATGTATTACTGTTGAGTAATGTGCTACAAAATGTAATCTGTCACCTGGTTATGAAAGTTGTTGCTTAAGTCTGTTTTTAAGTGCTGCAAGTCTAACCACATGGAAAGAAACAAGAAAAAGGAAAGAGCAGCATCTTCCAGCAGGCTAATAGTTTGTTAGAAGAACTGATGGGGCTTTCACGCTTGACCTGTGCATGTCCATCGTGGGTATGGTAAAATATAAAATAGGGGTTTACAATTTTCATTCCTTTCCTGACTCTGCTGTTAATGCAGCTATGCTGTGGATCTGTGATGAGTGAGTGCATATGACAGGGGTCAACACTCTGTTCGTATTCCAGACTGTTTAAGCCCTGGGACATAATGTCAGTCCCAAACTGCCCTGAGCCACTGCTGGTTTTTGCACTGCATTTAAGATGTATTTCAGAGTCTCTGGAAGATTTGTCTCTCGGTGCTTACTCAAGACTTTAGTTACCTTTTGTTGTTGCTGCTACCTTCCTTTTATTCTATATGATGATAACAGCTTTCTTCCTCCTGCTGCATCTTTCTTTCCTGTTCCCTCAGTCGTTTTCCCAAGCTAATTCAAAACAGTCAGGTTTTCAGACAGGTTCCTGTTTGTAACATTGCAGGTTACAGCTCACCCTTGGGCAAGAAAATAAATGTGTTGTTCAAAACAGTTGCTATTTATAGAGCACTACAGGTATGCATGCTGCTTTCCTGACAAATAAAATGCGGCAGGTTGGTGCCAAAAGCACTTGCATTCAAAAAAAGACACAGCATGGCAGTATCATCAACAAGTGGCAGTATATAAAGAAGGCTGAAGTTAACAGAGTAGAGCAACGTGGGTGGTTGTTGGTACAACATATGTGGCATATTAATTTCAATGTTGTTTTTCTTGCTGGTGAGCTACAAGAATTAGACAGCACTGACGGTTTTGAAGAAATGTTGCGGAAATAGTAAGGAGATAGAGGTTAAAAAGGATGTTGGGGCATGGGAGTAGGGAAGTGATCATGCCCCTGTACTCGGCACTGGTGAGGCCACACCTTGAGTGCTGTGTGCATTTCTGGGCCCATCATTACAGGAAGGACATTGAGGTGCTGAAGTGGGTCCAGACAATAGCCACCAAGCTGGTGAAGGGCCTAGAGAACAAGTCATATAGGAGCGGCTGAGGGAACTAGGAATGTTTAGTTTGAAGAAGGGAAGGCTGAGGGGACACCTCATTGCTCTCTACAACTACCTGAAAGGAGGTTGTAGGGAGGTGGGTGTTGGCTTCCTCTCCCAAGGGAATAATGACAGGACCAGTGGAAATGGTCTGAAGTTGCGCCAGGGGAGGTTTAAGAAGAGTTTCTTTACTGAAAGAGTGATCAAACACTGGAACAGCCTGCCCAGGGAGGTGGTTGAGTCACCATCCTGGGATGTATTCAAGAAACAAGTAGATAAGGAACTTCAGGGCATGCTTTTGTGGCTGAGATTGTGGGTTGTGTGTTGTGAGTTTTTTTGGAGTGTGGTTTTAAGGGGTGGGTTTTTTTGGTTGGACTTGGTAATCTCAGATTTCCTTTCCAACCATGACTGTTCTGTGATTCTTTGATATTTTATTCAGGAATAAGGGCAGGCTGTGGTGCTGAAAAGTTTTTATATGATCCCCAAATGCTTTTTCAATTGTTTTTTTTTGTGTTCCCTCTCAACGGAACTGAGGCATTGAATTTCTACGTGAAAATCTCAGGAAGTACTTACAGGACACTGAAAAATACTAGACTCCTAGTTTATCGACTAGAAAGCAATAAAAGTAAAAGGCCACCAATTTTACCACCTGGCTGCCTTTTTTCTCAAGAACTTCATGTTGGATAATCTGGTTGGTGTTGCTCAAGTGGACACATGCAACTTCAGTTACCTGTTTGTTGAGTTGGCAGTCTTAGAGCAGCCAGTACCACTATCATTAGAGGGGAATTATCTCTTCAGCTTCTGCACCTGCAACCTCAGACTTATGCAGCACTGAGACATGCAAGTGGCAAGTGCTGATGGTGAGAAACGTCCTACTTTGGCTGTGTTCTTTTGGCAGACAAGGAATCAAGTGTTTGCTGTATTGAGTGTGTCTGAGTAGTATTATGAGAACATCTCATCAGCACTTCTCATCAACTTGGCAACAACTTCATTGTCTTCCAGCAATTCCTGCACATTGAAATTGAGGTAAACTGCAGAATAAGAATTTGTCTAAAGCTCAGTAAGATGGACATCGTGTTTTCACACTGTTACAGTAATCCAAGCCAAATGAGAAAGAAGGATGTGATAGAGTTTTATTATGGCTCTCAATATGTGTTGAAACCATAATCCATAATTAACCAAAATTGCAGGTGCCACATGCTGTGCTGCTCTTGGTCATTCCACTAGTCTTCCCAAATGTCTCTTCCTTCTAAGACATCACTTGTGTTCTTGGATGTGCAGTCAGCTGTCTAGCCACTGGTTTGTCTGAACTTTCACAAGGATCTCCATAAAAGAAGAATAAGTGGCAAGTAAACACTGAACTTTGGCACTCATTGTGGGGTCAAAATACAGTGTTTAGCTTTGACACATCTCCCCAAAACTAGTCTGTGTGTTTAGCTCAGGTACATTTTTTTGCCTTTAAGAACAATTGGTATGAGGGATGCTAGCCTGCCTGCTTTCAGTGATGGTATGCTAGTTGAGATCCTTACTCTAACTGCTTGTACTGGAACAAATATGCTGAAGGTGTGATAAACTTGGAAAACTTGAATAATTCTTTTAAGAGTATGGTATTGGTTGCCTGATGTGAAGTGCCTATGTTTAGATGCTGAGACAGTGATGCCCACATGTGTATGAAGGGCAGAGTTCAGCTGCTCATATACAAACATTTAGTTCTGTATGAGGTACTCTGATATCCCCTGTTTGGCTTCACCATCACAATGTGTCAGTGCTGTTTAGATGCCTTGGACAGCCCAGGGTCTATGAAATAGCAGGATGTATCTGTACATAGGCACTAACTTGTGCAGTACGTGTCTAATCTCTCACTATAGCCAGTGGTTTGCTTGTTCTCCATCCACAGGATTGCATTTTAGGTGGCATAAAGATTGTTTGGTTTTCCTGGTGCCCTGGTAATCTTCTGCCTGTGCTTGTGGTGAGAATGCTTTCATAGATTTTTTTCCAGCTGTGTTTGAGTCCATAATTTTGAACTTACACATTGTTCTTGCTGATGTATTTGAGCAAAATGCTGCACCTTGGTGTGATTTTGGACCTCTTGCCCTGTTTTAAATTGCTGTACATCTATTTTAAAATACAATTCCATACATCTGTTTTAAAATACCACACCATCTAACCCCCACTCGCAGATCCAGGTTCTTTCTCTCACCTTGATGCCACCAGTATATTAGATGAATGGTAGTAGTCTTATTTTTCTGCGAGTCCCCAGCAGCTTGCTGGACTGAAAGGTTTCTGGTAAATCATGTGTCCAAATGTATGTAAGTATGATGTGACATATAATGAGTTCAAGGTATATTTGAGGCCATTTGTAGCATAGGCTGTAGCTCTTAAATAATTTTTTGCAGCCGTCACCTGTAGTGTGTGTATGTTGTATTTGCTTTCCAGTAGGGTTTTTTTCCAGTTCTGGCAAGAATGCACTAATAGAAAAGCTTTGCATGAAATCTTCAAGTTGTTTTGTTTCCTTATTTAATTACACCCCCTCCCTAAATCAGCTGAATTGTTCGTAATGATGAGTTTAGTCAGAAGAATTCCATCTGTGTAATTTTTCTGGTTTTTTAGAGATTTTGTTGTTGGTTAGTGGATCAGAAATAGATCATTTAAAGAAGATCTGAGAGAGGTGAATAGCTTTTAAGTAGCTGTTGTAATTAGCCAAAGTGAGTCCATCTAGTTATTGTGTGTTTTATAATGTAACTAAGCTTTTAATACATTGGCAGTGGAA
>NW_009954222.1:5236867-5240384 GCF_000747805.2 Chaetura pelagica
AAACTTTGCTCATTCTATTAATATTAATAATATATTCTATTTTATCATGTTAATGTAAGAAATACCACCATATTTCATAGATACAAGCTGTTTGCTGCATCATTTATCCATAAGTTTACGTGTTTTGTTGATTTACTACAAGTAATCTCATTTTAACCTTTTTCAAATATTTGTAATTTCTATTTGATCCCTTTGTTCATTTTAAATAGATGCTAAATTTTATGCCCTTTATTATTTCTCACTTCCTGAAACCAGAAATAATGGAACTGTGAAAAGATCCAGAGTAGTCAAATTCCGGGATAGACAAGATACTGAAAGTGAAATTGATCTTCTTGTGTTCAGGCCTAATTTTAAGGTCCTTAGCTAAGATTACTTATGAACTTTTATCCTGGCACCCCTTATTTCATGTGCATTTTCATGTCCCCCTTGGTATAATGCCTGAAAATTGGAAATTTTGGAAAATTGGAAATTATTCCAGCAAAGAAGAAACGTATTATAATGTATTAAGAAGGGGCAGATGTAAAATATATTGAGTAGCAGTACATGCCATCTGGCTAAATTTAATTTCTATTTTCCATTACCTTTTCATGTTGATTTTTAACTTGTTAGCTAGGTTGATCCCTTCATAAGGAGGCCACAGATACCATTCATTTTTAAAATGTTGCTTTTATTTTCTAGAAGTTAGTAGTTTTGAGTTACCTTATTTCCTATGCTTGGCTCTAGTTTTCCTCAGGCAAAATATTGTGATCATCATTGGCTGCTGAAACACCTTTGCCTCATTTGGAAATCTGCAAGCGGTGGGGGTGGTGTTTGTGTTTTTTTGAAGTAAACTCAAGGCACATACATAACAGCACCATTTCAGGAGCAGTAGGTTGGTGTTTAGCTGTCAGTTCAGCATAGACTAATATTGATTTGATTAATTGACTTAGAGAGTTTTTCTGCTTATGACCTCTCTTGTTCAGTAATGAAGGGAGAATTCACTGTAGGAAATTGCTGCAGAACTTTTATTGAAGAAAAGGAGGAAAAAATCTTAAGTCACCTATGAAGAGATATTGAGAATAGTGGGGAGAAGTCATGGAAGGATAATGTAAAAATCTTTAATTTTCTGTAACTGCATGTGGAGGGAGACATATGCCTGTGAAACCAGAGTGAGATGAAAGAATAATCTAAATAAAATGGAAGTGTTCAACATCAGTAAAATGTAGCTATCGACAATTAAGAAGAATGATGTCTCTCTCTTAACTGAAAAGCTTGGGTTTAGTTCTTAATCTGTGTTTGTATTTTTGCACACTGATGTCCCTGTTGCATCAACTGACAATCCCACAGACCTTTAACTAAATGCTGGTGTATTTGAGTTGTCATAAGTGTTATAACCATAAAAAAATGTAATACATATATTTAACTCAGGTCTTCAAAGATGAGGAAGAGAAATTAATCCCTTTAAGGTGAAGTTGTAATTGAGTTGACAAGTTTGGTAAGGATTTCAGAACAAACTCAGAATATCTACATAATGTGGAACATAATACTTAAAATAGAAAAGCTCAGATTTTATTTTTTTTTTACTTATGGGTTTTCCCCAACTTGTGTATAGAGTACAGATAAGGCAGATCTGAATTTGCAGAGTTTGTGTGAAAGATTTAAATATATATAAGAAACTGCTTGCTTATGTTAAACAGTGATACTGATTTATCTGAGACACTAATAGTTATGATTAATTGTGACACATTCCTTAACAATAGTGCACTTTTGGCCAAGCTTGTGAGTCATTTTGTTCAAATAAAACATTGCCACCACTTAGCAATGAATGAATACATGTGTTTTAAGATACCACATTACAGTCAACTTAAAGGAGAGCCTCATTGCATGAGGTTATCTTGGCAGAGAGAAGTTGATACTTGACAAGAACTGCTGCAAAACTCCTGGTCTGGCAGCTCACCAAGAACACATCTCTTCTGAAGCAGCTTTACTCTGAGGGCAAGGTCTCTTTGCGTGCTACATGGACATTAATCTTTGGCTGGTGTTAGTATTAGATCAGGAAAGTTAAAAAAAGCAGTGGAACAAGGATGGCCACCAGCAGTGCTGAGGACAGAAGACAGGTGCTGCCTGTTCTGGTGTCATACCAGAAAAAAGCTGGACCACCCATCCCAGTCTGACTTCAGAGAAGAAACAGCGTCTGAGGAAGAACTTCCTGGAAAAAATGAGAACTGCAGCAGCTGGGGAAAAGGCAAACTGCTGTCTTTACTGAAATTTTGTGGAATGTTTGACAAATAAGGAATGCTTTTGCCTGCTTTTTGATGTGTTTCTCACCAGTAGTGAATATGATCTGTGCTATGGGGTAGACATTTTCAGCTGAGGGTAAAAGACCCTGTATTTCACACTTCCCATTGTTTCTTGTTCTGTAGGCAACAGGCAGTTCAGTAGGGATGCCACACAGGGGAAAAAGCCTAAACATACAGTAAGCAATTTTTGGTGTATCATTCTGCTGCAGATATGTGAAACAAGAGCAACCTATGCCACCTAAAGAACACTCATGAAGTGGCAAGCACGTGGGTATATGCATGAACTATTCTGAGAAAGTGATAATACACAGGAACTGATTAACTCCTTTGCACGACCTAACCTTGCATGTTCTTCGCACTTTCAGATATCTCAGTAATACCATGTCTATAGGTAATGATATTACATTTCTGAGAAGACTGGGAAAGGTGAAGATGCATCTGTGATGCCTTATATGGCTGCATCCTACTAAAATGTCATGTTTGTTTCAGCCTTGATTATAGTTGAGACTCAGTAATAGGTCACAGTGAGGTTGGTTGCTGTAGAAAGTGCAGGTCCTTTGGAGTTCCTTGCTGGTGTTAATTTCCACATCTTCCTGACAGAATGAACTGGAAACAACAGGTGACTTTTTAAGTTTGCCACTGAAGAAGAGGTAACATAGACTGCAGTGAGTTCCTGCATTTATCATAAATAGGCCGATTTGGGCAAATTACTTCTCACCTGAGAATACATCTCAGCTCTACTCCTTTGCTCCTTCTCTTTGTTAATTTTCTCATTAGTCTTAGGAGAGCAAAGAGCTCTAGAAAGGGAAGGTTTTCTACTAATGGCTTGGAAAAACATTTTTGTTTTCTTCTCATATATTTTCAGCAAGTTTGTATGTAGTTATGTCTCAGCGACCTGAAATAATATTGAAGTCACATAACTTCCATCTTCTGCTTCTGTATATTAAGCTCACAAGAGCCAGCATTCACAAACAAAAGGTCTGTACTGTTCTTCCCACTGTTCTTAGGAGGGGAACAAGTGACAGAACAAACTTCAAGAAAGAGATGAAAGAGGAGATGCATCATCCAAGGAGATGAAAGCTGCAACATGCCACCAAGACAAACGTTTTTGGGTTTTCGCCAATCACAAAACTGACCTGCTATTTTCATTGCTTTGCAGGGCCATTTATCTCAGCAGACACAGGGACCCATCAAAAAAGTAACAGACATTCTGGATGAATGAGAATTTGCAGGTGCAG
>NW_009954222.1:5240430-5272995 GCF_000747805.2 Chaetura pelagica
GCAGGAATCTGCTGCCTGAGGACTGAATAAATCAGCAGCAGATCAGGCTGCTGGAACATGATGGGACTGACGAACAGGAGAAAAAGACGTGGCCACTTATGAGACGGATGAAATCCAAGCTCCTTGTGTACCTACTTTTCCTGCTATTGTAGCTGCATCCACTGGACAGTTCAAGGCACAGATAATGCCTGCGGTGACTGATGCAGTCCCTGAGTGCCATCTTCCCTTCCACCTTCCTGCACCTTTTTTGCCAAGTGCTGTAATGTTAACCTAGGATTTCAGAACTGTGGATGTTAAAGGATAGGGCCAGAGCTCCAAAATTAATAGTAGCTACAGACATCCCATATTCATCAGTGTTCTGGGCCAAGAAGGCTTGCATCACAAGAAGACTGGTCCCGTTCCAGTTTGCAAAGCCACAAGTATTCCAGAAACAGGGACATACAGTAGCTATGTGGATGCCATTGTTAGCATACCCAGTACAGTTTTGGAAGCCTGATAACTGTTTCATCATTGTTATGTCAGTGAAACCAGTGCGTAACAACCTGATGGAAGCACAGTGGTAGTCACTTTGCTAATGTTCATTGCTGTAACACTGACAGGTTTGGTGTCAGTGATGAGTTACAGCAGCACAACACCTCTTAACTCTGGATGAAGGATTACCCTTAAACTGGTTCTTTATGAGGATTTGGCTGTAATCTAGTTTCCAAGATCTCAAACGTTTCATTTTCTTTTCCTGCACTGTACTGTCTTACCTTCCAGACCTACTGTTTGATTTCAGAAATATGAAAATGTTGTGTATTTAATTCATGGAAATATTTAAACTGTGTCCTATACAGCAGTAGTTTTCTATGTCAGACCATCTGTGGTAACTGAAAGTCCACCTTAGTTGAGATAGAGGAAAAGGTCTCATGATCATTACAGGACTAGTGGGCACGATAGATACGGAGTCAAGGACAGGTAGGCACAAGTAATTGGAACTCAGAACATGAGGATATTAGAAATGCTGGACCAAAGCAAGAACAGTTTTGACTATTTGCAGGATTCTGTACCAGTTCTTATCATGGGGACCAGTCGCTAAAAGAAAAATAAGCTGGAGTTGTAGCTTTGACTCCGTTTGCTGGAGTTACATAGATATTGCATATATTGAAGTTAGTGTTAGTGATTATTAATGCCATGTACAGATAGAACTGTACTTGTATAGATAGAACTGTACTGTCATTTCTCATTACTCACCAGTTGTTAGCAGCTTTAAGGATTAGAGGAGGTCATGATGGTGCTAAATAGGTTACATATTTATGTGGACTAATAAATAGAGGCTCCTAAGTTAATTCATTGTTTCTGTTGACTGAACTTGCCTTGTGTGAGCTAAGTGGTCAACCCAAAACCAATTGCAAGCCAAATGTGATGTGTCATTCCTGTGCTTAAATTCAAAACATCAATCTTGAAATGCCTGGTTTGCTGTTGGAGAGAGCAGCTGTAGCTGCCTGTTAGAAGACAAGCATAGCCCAGCTTTCTGCTGTAGTGTAAAAGCTGGAGGCAGGAGTCTGCCAGGCACTGGAACCTATGGCACTGACAGGAGCTGGTGGCCTCCGTGCTGACCACAGGACAAGGAGAAATGGACACACTGTGCTTCTGAACCTGGGCAAGAGGCCAGCATTAGTGCTGTTGTCAGTGACAACAAATGACCATTCTTTCCCCACAGTGGTGCTTTACTGAAGACTGTCACCTCATAGGGCAAGCAAGTTAGACCAGGTCGTTCAATGTGTGCTTTTCTGCTCCCACCAGTCTCTCTGATGATACAGAATTGGGTCATCTGCCTTTGACCCCACAGCCAGAAGAGGCCAAAAGAGCTTCACCTTAGATTACCTAATGCTGTTGTGGTTGGGAAGTTTTTTTGAGATGTAAGACTTGTTTTTTTGCTTCTAGAAAGAGTCCAGTGCAGGGCTCTAAGATGATTAGAGGAATGGAGCATCTGTCCTGTGCTGAAAGGCTGAGAGAGCTGGGTCTGTTTAGCCTGGAGAAGAGGAGACTGAGGGGGAATCTCATCAATGCTTACAAATATCTAAAGGGTGGGTGCCAGGAGGATGGGTCCAGTCTCTTTTCAGCAGTGTCCAATGACAGGACAAGGTGCATTGGGCACAAGTAGAGCACAGGAGGTTCAAACTAAACGTAAGGAAAAACTTTTTAACTGTGAGGGTGACAGAACACTGGGACAGGCTGCCCAGAGAGTTGTGGACTCTCCTCTGAAGACTTTCAAAACCCACCTGAATGTGTTCCTGTGTGATCTACTGTAGGTGATCCTGCTCTAGCAGCAGGGTTGGACTAGATTGTCTTCAGAGGTCCCTTCTAACCCCAACCGCTCTGTGACTCTTTCCAAATCAACAAGCATAATTGGGGTTGCAGACACCTTCAAACCTCTTAGACACCTGCCCCCAAACACGTGGGACATTTACTGCTTTCTTTTTGTGAGAGGCCCTACCGGCCTGCTCTGAAAATGCCTGCCAAATCAGGCACCACAAGTGGGTCTGAACAGTATCAAAAGTTACCAGGTTTTGTGCATGGCCACCTGCAGAAAATTAACATGCTTATAAGGTTAGGTACTGAATCGAATTTTTTGGCATCTCACTGGCACCTGAAAGCCAGACTTTAGTCACTTTGGATGAATTAATCTCACCTGTCTTTAGACATCCCCAGTGTAGATAGCGGTGTCAACCTTTGTCACTGCAGCGTTGCTTTGTATTCACTGCAAAGAAACAGGCACATTTAGGGCATGATTCATCTGACCTACTTTATGCATTTACGGGAAACTCATCCTTATTATGACACTTTGGTGTTTAAATCCTTGTGATTCCACAAGCGTGCTGCCTATTGGCATCTTTAAAATGATTTGTGAATACTTGTGGTGTTGGAGTAGTTGGAAGGATTCAATTAGTAGCCTGTCAACAACGTGTTCATAGTCTCCTGCGGTGCAGAACCTTTCTTTGTGTGGAAGCAATTTCTTAGAATTTGATTTTCTGTGGAATTTAGCAGAGGCTGCTTGTGTTGGTTGGAAATTCTGACATGACTCTGGCTGTTGTCTCCTTTTGCTTCAGATAAGCTTCGCAGAAGCATGCCTAACCTCGCTCGGATGCCAAGTACCCCCACCATTACCAGCAATGCTGGCTTTGCTAGTTCACCAGTCACTGTGAGGAACAGTCAGAGCTTTGACTCCAACTTGCATGGGGCAAGCAATGGGATTGCAAGGATGCAGTCGTGTAGTAAGTACCCGTGTTCTTTGACTGTGTGCCAGGAATCAGTAGAGTGGGAAAATACAGGTCCCAGTCACTGATCCTCTGCTTGATGAAAAATTAAAAGCAGACTGTGTTACTTTTGCACCAGCTTGTAATACAGCTAAGGATTTTGAGTGTTTCTATTTCAGAAAGCAAATTCTGCTGACCTGATGCGTTGCAGAGACTTTCATCATCTCCTATATTTTTTTTTCTTTGCCCATTCATTTTGCACCAGCTTTAAAATTATAAATAGTAGTAGTACTGTAGAAGCACCAATAATGCAGTTAATTCACATAAGCTTACATTTTTTAGTTTTGCTACTAGAATGGAAAACTGCTTTTCTTGATAATTTATACAATGCTGGTTTTTACAGTACACTGTGTAAATACTAGCCTAAAATACATGACCTCTCTCTTACTGAAGCTGAGCCACTTTATGAGCAAATGTGGTTAAAAGAGGGTTATATCTTCAAGTATAATATACTTGTTGAGTGGGGAAATTAAAATGATGCTGTAATTAGTTTAGTTTAGGTGACTTCTTGATGGGGAGGTGAAGGAAGTATTGATCTAGTTGATGTTGAATTATTAATGTAGAATGTGAATGAGATAGATGAAGATCCAAACCCATGTTTTCTAGCATAGTGATTGAGGTACTCTGAAAGAAATTGAAAATGTGGGTTTCATTTGACACAGGCAGGAGAAAGGATTGAACTTAGGCCTTCCATGTCCTGTGAGGTTTTGGAAGGAGAGAGACAGAACATTTTTCCTGTAGGTGTCTTGTTAAATTGCTTAAATTTTAATTTCAATTAATTTAAATAATTTAAACTTTATACTTAAATATTAAAATGTTTAGATTTTTGTTTGGTTTATTATCACCTAATAATAATAATTTGTTATTAAACAATTGTAATAAGATTTCCATAGCAATATATTGCCAGCATTGTTTAATTGAATGACACATCTGTATTTTCTCCTGTGTCTTTCGATGGATTTAAGATGTCCTTTTTCAAAGACTTGAAAAAGAATTGGCCTGTGTGCAGTATGTTACTTTGTGCTTCAGGCTTTTGACAGTTTGATTTGAGTATGTGGAGTCTGAAGCTGATCTGTCTTATGTACGCCAGAGGGCAGGATTGTGTTGAAAATCTATATAAGCTTCTGGAACCTGAAGCATTGATTTTAAGCGATAGTTTACATAGCATCAGCCTTGGAATACGTGGGTATATTTGAGACCTTTTAATAGGCTTTTTGTTGTTTTTATACAAAAAGCTTAGACTTCTGAGATGTTTTATAATGCTTTAAAGCAATATTCCTTAAACAACATGTGGTTATCACAAGCAACCTTACAAAAATATAAATAATCTAACAGTAATTAACTTATAGTTTCAGAAATTTCTCCTGCTTCAAGCTTTAATTGCATAGGTAGAATTAGTTTGCTTGTAATGGTTAATGAAACCTCTGAGGGGAGAAAGAAGGATGAATATGGTGTGGTATTTTTGTTGAGGATGAGTGTGGAACATGGTATTGTAGTTCAGTGTGGTGTTGCTGGATACAGTATTGGATTCAAGGGCTTTTCCAGCATTTTATAATTAGCAAGTAAATTGCATAATTATGTGTTTAGCCCTATTCAGATCTCTCTAGAAATGAGTGTTACTGCCTGGCCTTGTCTGTTGCATACTGACCTTGTTATTTCTGCTCTTTGCAGTTCCATCACCAGGACAGCTTCAACACAGAGTTCACAGTGTGGGACATTTTCCAGTGTCTGTCAGACAGCCTCTCAAAGCTACTGCCTACGTAAGCCCAACCGTACAAGGTAGCAGTAGTAGTAGTAGTAGTAGTAGCAGCAGCAGCAGTGTTCCAGTGTCCAATAACTTGCAGCTATATTCTAACACTGGGATCCCAATGCCAAACAAGCCTGCCAGTCAAGGGATAGTAGGGCGCAGTGCTCTTCCAAGACCATCGCTGGCCATCAATGGGAGTGGCATCCCCAGAAGTAAAATTGCACAGCCAGTTCGAAGGTAAGAGTTAAACAGGCATCTCCTTTGTGGATGGCTTTAATTTATATTATGAATTTGGTTTTGTTCTTTTCTCCTGACTAGGAAGCTGGGCCATAAAAGTGAACAATTTCTAGCTCCCCACTGCTGAGTCACTGACTGGGTAAAGATTTCTCTCCAGAAACAGTGATGGACAATGCCTGCTGGTAGTTTATAGTAAGCTCTGATAATCATAGATTCATAGAACGGTTTGGGTTGGAAGTGACCTAGAAAATCATCTAGTTCCTATTCCCATGCAAGGCACGAACACCTTCCACTAGACCAGGTTGCACAAAGCCCTGTCCAACCTGGCATTGCACACTTCCAGGGAGGGGGCATCCACAGCCTCCCTGGGCAACCTGTTCCAGTGTCTCACCACCCTAACAGGAAAGAATTTCTTCTAATGTCTAACCAAATTGATAAAACGTAATGACATATAAATAAGAATGGATCACCATGTATCAATAAGAAGTAAAAAAAAAATATGGAAATCTTACATTGTTGGCATATATGACTTATATTCTTCCAGACTTGTGCCTGCTGCTGTTTCAAGCTTACAGGATGAACACATTGTAGAGTACCTAAACAGAAAGAGCTGCATTTCTGTTGTAAAAACCAGTAGACTGTAAAATGCAACTTGTGACATGACAGCATTGTGGGGAAGGTAACATCCTGGATAGTATGGTCTTGAGTTGAACCTGCATCTGTTCAACTCCAGCTGGGAGGTAATAGGGAAATTCCCAGAGGATTTAATCCCCAGATGATTTTTTTTTTTTTAATTATTTTTTTTTTGGACAATCAATAAAATAAGCTTGAGGAAATAAAGTGTTTTAATCACCTTATCACAGCTGGGAGTTAAACTCTTTAGCTGTATGTTCTTTGTTTAACAGGTGATTAAGTTTCTCCAAGAGAGACTTGTATCAACTTCCGTCAGCTTTTCCAACTATCTCTTCCCGTTGCCATACGTCCCTTCTCTTGTGAGGGCCTGCTGAATGACCACCTGGTTATCTGCTGGGTGAACTGTCACTGCTTAGCTCCCACAATTTTTATGCTTTTTACTAGATACTTGCTAGATCCAGAATAAACTCAATTGCTCACGTTCTCTCTTTGGTTGAGTTACTTAGGGATTAGACCAATGTGACTGACAAAAGATTTTGACCAACTGTGGTGAAGCTTTGATACAGAGCTGTCAGGTTTCTTCTTTGATGAAGACTGTACTGTGAGATTTCTATTGTAACCTCCTTTACTCTCTGTTGGAACTCTCTGTTAAGAGATCTTTATATGAGGGTTTTCTTTCTTTTCTTTTTCCTTTCTTCAACTTCATGTTCTTCTCCAAAGCTCTTAAATCTTTCATGGCAACATGGAAGAAAGACAGGGACTTTCTGGGGTGTGAAGACCTGTCCCTCACTATTTCATAACTTTTCATACAACAGACAATATTTAAGAAAAATTAAGTTTCAGTGAGAGGGTGAGATACTGTACTCTCAACACTGTTTTTATTAGAAGCTGGTTCAAATCAGTCACAAGGCTATTTGTAGTCCGCCTTTAAATGTTCATTAGCAGCCTCATATGTTGCTGTAAAGCCAGACCAGAAATCCTCGAAGATAGATGGTCTTTGCACCATGGGAATGGCAAGTTTATAGAACTCCAAAAGCAGATTGGAGCTCAGCCTATTGTTTTTTAAGACTCTTGTTTCATTTTATTTATTAGTTTGGAAAGTAGGGCAGTTTCAGTTCATATGGAATTTTCTTAGAAAGAAGTCAGCCATCAGCTTAGATTTGCTCACAAAGCTGTGTCTTTATACTTATGGCCAGACTGTAAGGTGGCCAAGTTATTGGTATTGTAAATACTTAAACAAGGTTGTTAGACACTTCTTATAAGGCCTGCTTTAGGGAACTTCAGTGTTTACTGCATGAGATCAAGCTGAGGAGAGGGAGAGCGTTTGATAATTTGTAAAATAAAATTACAATAGCCAAGATAACCAACTTGGCTAAAGATTAATTACTTTTCTCCTTGTCAGCATTTTACCCTGTTAGGACCTGTAACAGTAATGAGATTTCATTAGAGATGGCCTTGATTTCACCATAGGTCTTTAGGTTTGCATTAGCATGGAGCCAGAAATATGCCAGTGATGTTTCCAAGCAAGCTACAAAGCCAGTGTCACTGCAAAAGTAAATTATGTTTGTTACCTTGTTTTTTCACATGAAATATGACTTCCTTGGTCTTTTTTTGTCATTCATTTCATACAGTTTTCTTCAGCCTCCAAAACCACTTTCGTCACTCAGCACGATGCGGGATGGGAACTGGAGAGACGGCTGCTACTGATGAGGGATGCCCAGCAACAATGGAAAAGAAATAATGTGGATTTCATTACCCAGCTGGCTGGGTAACAATGATTTGGGAAAGGAGGGTCATGTGGTATTACTTCCCCTGGGATTTTAATATATACCCATCCAAAATGCAATGTCATTTAAAAAAAAAGAGCGTCTTCTCAAATACTAAGTATTGCACTTAATCAGTTACCTGAACAACTGCATAGTTATCAGACTAACAATGGCAGTGTTGGCATTTGGAACTGAAGAGAGTTACATATGTGCAAAGTACCAGAATATTTCCTTGGGAAAAACTTGGAGATAATGCTTTTCAGGCAGCTTTGCCATACTGAAATTCTAAGATAATTTATTCAGTGTAAAGACATAATGCATTTTACTTGGAATTTGGGGGGGACTTAAGTATGTGCTTGAATTTTTTTCTAGTGTTTCCAGTACATTTTTATTTTGTATACTTCAGTTCATTTAAACTGGCTTGAACCTTGAACAACAGAGAGATAATTTAACTTTTCTGTGCCATAAATAATATTTTTGGGGTAATGTACTTTTTAAGTGCTAGGAACATGTCTTACAAAATCGTACCATTGGCAATACAAAGCTGTATGTTTGGGTTAGGGAAGGACACAAAAAAAGTAGCATTCACTGGAAATTGCCATCCAGCTGGGTGGGTGTGGTTTTGTTAAAGTCTTTCACCATTTGTTCAATTGTTAATTTATTGTCATAGTGTTTTGTATTTTAAATGGCAGCATAAGTCACATTGCACTTACAACTACACAGTGATCTCTAAAAGTCCAGTTGGTTTTCAGTACTTTATTACAAAGGAAAAAAAAAATTGTAATGTTTTATTAACAATTGCTTATGGAAAAATGAGTTTTAATGTGAATAAACCTTTTTGATAGATCTTTTACAAAATCCAATTGCACTAATCAATGCTTTCGTATAATAGCATATGACTTAATATTTGATTACAACTGTGTATACTGCTGTTTTGGAATGTTTCGGAAATAAAGAATCTATTTCAGCAATAAAGCTTTTCTTGAGTGTGCCATGAAAAACTTGTCAGAATTTAGCAACTTACATATGCTTAAAGTCCTGAGGTTTTATTATTTAGCTTTTAGATTATGCTGGATTTTTACAAATACTAACTTAAGTTTATCTATTGGTTTTTTTTAATTAAAATTTTATCTTAGTATGCTTAGAAAACAGGTAAGTATTACTTTTTATACCAATCTTACTATGATCTTAATTTATTTTTTTAAATTTATTGTTCAGATTCTGCAAGTGAAAATGTGACTTGCAGTAGAAAGTGGAGCTTGTGTACCAAGTGAGTCTTTCACCATGACTGAATTTGTTGGTGGACCTGCTTTTCTTAAAAGGGCAAGCAAAAATAAAAGGAAAAGCATTTAGTGGTGTGTAAAACCTTCATTACACTGAGAAGTGAATTGTATAGTAATGCAGTGATATCTCTGCACAGCTTAATATTGTTTAACAGAAATAAACTTTTTTTTCACAATTTAGTTCTTTTAAATGCAGTGAAAATCCATCTTTGAAAAAAAAAAAAAAAAAAAGCTGAACTGTTGAAGAGGTTATCAAGAGATATTCCAGCAAGGAAATTACCTCGGCACAGGTGAGTATTTCAGCAGAGTGTGCCAAACTCATCTTCATTGAAAAGTTCAACTGGAACAAATTACTGCTGATTGAAGCAGTAAGTTATTTGTGGACAGCATCTCTTGTCTTGAATGATTTATCTCACAGACTGATTGAGGCAGGGGGTGCAGTGCCAGCTTGAGGGGTGCTTTGCTATTTGTCTGTGACAAGGAGGGCTGCAGAACCTCCCAAATGAATAACCTCTCCTGACTTCTGGTGCTGGAGAACAGTCATGATCCTTTTCAGAAAAGATGGCTGGAGATGAGCAGCACTGATGAGCTTCTGCTCGTTGCTGGCCACAGCAGCCGTGATCTTGAGTTGGCTCTGCACTCGCTTCCCAAGTTGCCCAGAATTTTGTTTCTCTTCCTCGGTTATCTGGGACACCACAGCCTCCCATGACTGAGTTTTTATAAGAGGTAATACTGAGTTGTACACAGGAGGGCAGTATATACTTTGAAAATGTTTTCTTTTTGATAGCCAGCACTCTTTTTTTCCAGGTTTTTGGTTAGAATCCCGTGCCTATGCTTCTTCACTCTGTTGTTTTTGTATTATGACAACACATTAAAGGAAGGTGCCCAACTGTTTGTGATTTGGATTTTTAAAAGTCTCACTAGAAAATACATCGTGAATTAGAGAGTCAAGCATTTTGGGTATAATGAGCTCTTAGAGAAGATGCAGTTGGTTTTCTTTGTAGTTGTCCTGTTACCTTGCAATGCATTCTTTTGTCATGTCAGGATTTGGTAATTTTACAGCTTTGCTGTTTTAAATGTCATCATGCTTTAGGAGGAAACCCAAGGTGTGAGCAGCTTCATCTCTTCCCTGCACTCAAAGAAGGAGCGTCATGTGTTTCAGCCATGGGCTGTGTTAGTGCTGCTGTTTGTCTGTAGCTGGGGAAGCTGGCTGTCTCCCTTGAGATTAGCATCAACAAGCCAGATACTACTGGAAGCAAAATGTGTGGAATATACAACACAAAACCACTTCTGCCATGCTCAATTTTGTGAAAAGCAGAATCAACTCCAGGGCAATGGGAAACAGCAAGGTCATGCAGTTATCTCTAAAAATAAATACTCAACCTTTCACAACCAAAATTTCATTTGTAAGTGTAAGGGAACATTTGTGAACTCTCTCCCCACCCTGATTTTTCCCTTTCAGTCCATGAATACAAATCCACTCCTGTGTCCTTGTTGCTACATCCCAAAAATGACCTACCTGCTTCTGTCCAAACTGTAGACTTGGGCTCAGCTCTTGAGCTGAGGGCAGAGTCATGACCTCCAACCTTTTTCTCTAAGGTTTTTTCCCCCCCCCCCTCCTTTTTTTTTTTTTTTCCTCTGAGGATAAACCCTCTGCAGTCATTCAGCCCTATAACTTGGGCACTGTCTGGCTTTTCTACAACCTAATACTCTGGTTAAGTCCTGCATACTTTACATAATAAATTGAAGGTGCACATTTTATCCCTACTGACTGTGCATTCATCCATGATGTCCCCACCTGAAGTAATCTTTAGCCTTCTAGTCATTTCAGCGTGTGAGATCTGTCCAAACTATTCCTGTCTACCTGCTTTAGTGCTTTGACCACTTCTTGTGTACTGCCACTGATATCCTCCTCTCTGAGGAATACATTTAAAGAGTTGTTAACCTACAGACACAATCCTATCCCTCTCATTCAGTGTTGAATTAATGCTTTTTTACTTTACCAGGGGAAGTCCATCCTCAGACATTCAGGTAGAGACCCATGTTTGTGGCTATCTCATCTTGCACTGTGAGCATTATAGTGCCTAGTTTTGCCTTTTGGAGTGTGAAACAGACTTTAACACCTTTTATTCCTCATTAAAAATAGCTGGACTAGTGCAGTAATGTGTATGACTACAAATAAATTAGATAGTTGAGAAGGTAATTTACTGTTTTTTCTGAGATTGGTAGATAGCAAGGGTCTAGATCTAGGAAGGTGAACTGCATTCTTTTTTTTTCTTTTAAGGAAGTGCTAAGCACTTTTTTTTATTGATGTGTTACCTTGATCAAAGTATGCAATTGATAGTAGGCATAGATACATACATACGTACATACAAAAGCAACTGGTCACCTTGTTTTCCACTGGTTCATGTGAAAAGTTGATAGACTGGGCTCTCTAAATCATGTTTAAAAGTTTGGACAATGAACAGCAGTCAAACTTCACACTTTCTGTAGAGAAATGCTTAAAAAGTTTATGTCTTCTTTTGGCAATCTATCTTGACTTTTTAGAAGTGTAGGGAGGAGAGATGACCTGTCCTTTGCTAAGGTGCAGTGCTTAAAATGGGAGCAGCTGAGGGAGCTGCGGCTATTTAGTCTGGAGGAAAGGAGGCTGAGAGGAAACCTTGCTGTTCTCTACAACTACCTGCAAGGAGGTTGTAGAGAGACAGTGTCGATCTCTTCTCTCTAGTAACAAGTGATAAGATGAGAGGAAACAGCCTCAAGTTGTACCAGGGGAGGTTTAGGCTGGACATTAGGAAACATTTATTCACAGAAAGAGTTGTCAAGCACCGGAACAGGCTGCCCAGGGAAGTGGTGAAGTTACCATTCATGGAGGTATTTAAGACATGTAGATGTGGTGCTTAGGGACATGATTTAGTGGTGGACTTGGCAGTGTGAGGTTAATGGTTGGACTTGATGATTTTAAAGGTCTTTTCCAACCTAAACTATTTTATGATTTTGTAAAAAATTCCTAGGGCAGAGTCTGACTAGATGATCATACTCAAACATGTTGGTTTTGTTCTGTGAGCATAGCCAAAAGATAGTGTTCTGCCTTTTCAGACATGATCTTCATACTACGTGGAGCTCTTCCTTTGTACTCATGCATTTAGCATTATGTTTTTCTACTGTGATTATCTTTTGAGTTAAAAGAATGAAAACAGTATTTCTTCTTCATTTCTGATTGCCTCACTTACTCCTTGCCCCTGAGATTTCTGTTGTTCCCTTAGAAAAAGAAAATATTATCCCTTTGTCCTTGCAGCCAGACCTATAGAAGGAATGAGCCTGCGGCAAAATTCCCAAACTGAGCTCTAGCAATCCAGCCAACCTTCATACTTTGCAGTCTGCACACAGATGTTACTAAACAAGGTATATTCTCTGTATCCAAGACAGAACTTTTCAATAGTAGAAGCAGCAGAAAACATGATGTGAATATCAACTACAGTACATGTAAACTGGACTAATTGGAACCATTCTGTTGCAATATTAGAAAATAGAAAAGATACCTGTGTGTTTCTACCACTTTGCTTTTCATCTCTCCCTAAAGGTGGTTATAATAAGTTCGTTTTTGGATACCCTTGATAGGTGTTTTTTTTACTTTCTGATTATGAATTTCACTTTGCCAATAAAAATGTGTTGGATTCATTTTCAGTAAAATCTTTAGTGGCTATTGACCTCTTTAGGAGACTTACACTGGTTCTAAAACTGAGGTATTCCAATGCAAGCATCAGGGTATAATCAACTTTATTTACATAATGCTGCTAATATCCCATCCAGTTCCTATAAAATGTAATAATTGAATTAAAAGCTCAAGAAGAACAATCAATTTAGGAAAAAAATGATATTTCTTAAGTCAAATAATAAAAATTTGGTTTTATTTAATCCATGTTTTCTAGGTAGTCACTGACTGCACTGAATTATGCAACTCTGATTATGTGTACATAGACAGCAGGAAGGATTTTTCCGTATGGGAGAGAAGGAAAAAAAGCATCAGACAAAATGGTGTTGCTGTTCAGAGCATACGTTGAACAACGTACTTCTGCCTCCAAAAAAGGAACACACTCAGCACCTGATCTTTCAATCAATGTGAAATAGCATTGGTGGTGTAAAATGCTCCCCATCCCACTGAATTTACAGATGCAGCCACTTGGGTGGGTGCAGATGGTACCAAGTCCTTTTGGGTATGCTCGCATCTGGTTGATGTAAGTGAAGTCTGATCCAGAAGCTATGCTGAGTGTTAGTGGAGCTTATCTTGATCTGTGGTTGGGTAGGAAGAGATCGTGCATCTTCCTCACCTCGTTCAGTGCTATCAGCGTGGTAGCTGGTAGCTGATGACACAGCTTGTCCAGCCTTACTGTTTGTAATCAAACTGCTGAATGATGCTTTTTGATGAAGAGCCAAATGTAATTATGCACAATCTTACAATATGGGCATGTTTTTCTGAAGCACTGACTACTTGTAGCTTGCATTGAAACCAACTCAAGTGGTAAGACCCTTAGCACGTCTGAAATTAGACGCTAGACAATTTTTTTTTTCTTCCTGATACTCTCTCACCCCATGTAAAATGAGGTTTCATTATTGTATTTTCATGGGGTGATATAGAATCATAGAATGTTTGGGGTTGGTGGGGACCTTTAAAGGTGGCAGTGAGCAGGGACTATTTCAACTAGATCAGGTTGCTCACAGACCTCTCCAACCTGATCTTAAATGGTTCCAGGGATGGGGCAGCCCCATCCAACCTGAATTTGAATGTCTCCAGGGATTAGGCTTCTATCTTAGAGTCTATTTTAGAAAAACAGTTTGTACACAATGGCATTGAATGACAATGGCTTGGAATAAAATTCACTGTCTGGATAGAGAATTTTTGGATTTTTGCAGAATTCCAAACTCAGTAGACAGAACATTCTGTTAAAAACAATATTTTATATTGTTTTGTATTGTGGATGATTTGTTGTCCAAAGGAAACAGAAAGAGAAGTACTATGTATTTGACAAGCTATTCCAGACAATCAAAATAATAGTTGTCCCTGGCAACCAATTGCTTTATACAGAATTGAGTGTAAATGCCAGTACTCATTAAAATGTCTCAGGTATTCATAAAAGTTCCAGTTAACTATATAACACAGCACAGCAAAAACTACACCCAAGGGGCACTTGGAGGACTCCGTTGTGGGAAGTCTTTGCAGTATTCCTAAGAGCAGGCTCACTGCCTCCATATAAACTAAACCAACAGTTTGCTTAAGAAATTCATGTCTTGTTTGGAAATATAAATCACACGTGCATGTCGGGTTTACAGAAGCAGAAGTGTAATTCCAAGAAAGAAATGGAGATGTGGAAATCTTGGAGCATTTCAGCAGTAGTTTGGAACATAAACTGCTGAAAAGAGTTTTGCTTCCTTCTGCATCATTTTGTAGCCTCACTCAATATCCTGTCTACTTTATATCCTCACTCTGAACAATATATGCTAAGATGAAAGGCAGTTTACATAAAAGCAGATCATCTCCTCAAAGACACCTTATAAAGAATGTCTGTTGTATAGTCCTTTAATTCTTTGTGAAGCAGTAAACAGCTCTTTTGCCCTTCGTTTTGAATCTTTTCCTTAGTTCCACAGAGCAGATAAGTTTGTTGTGAAATAATTTGGGTTTTTTTCCTCTTTCCTATGGGAGAAAAAAAAAACACAACAAAAACATGGGAAAAATTGTCTCGTGCTACTCTGCTGATAAAATCACAAAACAGTGAAAATGAACACATTTTATGAAAACCACCAGAAAACCTGCCTGACATGCCCACACTCCAGTAACAGGATAAAATGTTTGTGCTCTAGTTGTGACTGTGGGCTGGAAACAAGTTGAACTTTATGCAATAAAACAAAAAACTTCCTGTCCAAAGCAGCTGGCAGTCCATGTCAGGGCATTGCCTGAGCTCTGTTTGTCCACCTTGTTGTATGAATAAAGTACTTCCAGCTGTAGGAGAATTGCAGAACCGATTCTGAGACAGGAGCAAATAGGACAGTAAACCAGAAATCAGAAAACCTGGGTTGTCCTCCCCAGACATCTTCTGTAGGGCTGGTAAAATTTATGTTCTTTCCTAACATAAATCTCTGCTTAAATAGTCCTTGCTTTAAAGAATTTACCATGTACTCATCCTAGCACAGCATAGGTATTGATTAGGTCTTACAGAAACTACAGTGAAGGAAATAATAATTTCTGATGCTAATTAACACAGGTGACTGTAGGGCAATGAAAAACAGCAATAGAATAATAGAACTTTTATATTCAAACTTGAAAACAAATTCCTGTATGGATCCATGCAGTGGAGATGGGATTATTTTGTGTTATCAATGCACTTAGTTAATGAGCAAGGGCTCTGTAGCAAAGTTCGGGTGTCTGTAAGGAAATAACTGCACAGCTTTTATGTTTTGCTCTTTATTATGTAGGCTGATAAACGTTTTGTGCCTTTATGTCATGGAATAAGCAGGACAAACGGACGTGGAAGGGAAGGTGAGAAAAAGAATCAGAAACAAAGCTAACTGCAGGGAATAGTATTAATTTGAAGACGAGGCTTCTTAGCAGGTACTGCTCTGTCATGTACAGCAACAGTCTGCATTTTCCTTACTAGCTTCAAATCCCAGCATAAGAAAGGGTGTTTAAACCAGCTCCTCTGTTTGTTCTCTCCCCTTTCCAGGACCTTCATGGTTTTTATGTTATTGGGTTAAATGCATGTTTCTGGGGAAAAAAAAAAAAAGCAAAAAAAAAGCTTTTTGATATTCTGTAGCAACCTCATAGCTGCCCGAGTAGTTTTGTAGAGGTAGAAAAGTGAAAATTTTCCCTATCCCTATTCTCTGAACAGTGAGAACAAGTATGAATAGGGCAGGAACTTGATATTCTTTTTCCTCACAAGCCATATTTTGGGCTGGCTTAGCTTTTCCATTTTGTTATTTTAAAATCTAATAGAAAAAACTGGGAGCCAGTTTCTTGGCCCTGTGCTGTTTCCTATGAGCTATAAACAGAGCTATCTTAAAAGATCTCTAGAGACCTTAAAAGCACTCTAAGTGGTACTATATTTCTCATCATTATCTCACACATTCTGATTCTTATCCTGAAGGACAGTGGATTTCCCTGGGATGTTCCAGAGACAAGATAATATAGATATGACCACAATTCAGGTAGCAGAGGAAAATTAATGTCCTTTAGTGTCCACTCGCATAATGTGCCAGCTGTCAAGATTGAGGGGAGGAGAGAGGATGGTAGAAAAATGAGAGTTGTGGTTCATCTGTATTTATTATTGTATTACATTATACTAAGGTGGTTCACAAGTGTAATAGTGAGCCAGAGCATTTGGGCTAGGATACTTAATGTTCTGATGTTATCTATTGGTTTTGTATGCACTTTTCTTTCCATCACAAACCAAACATTTCAGTATTTTTGTGTATGGTCTTCCAAGGACTGTAAATGAAAGTGCCTTTCTGTTTTCTGATGTACAGTGAAATGTTCCTGCAGAATCAGACCTGTTGTTCAGCTGCTATGCATGTGGTACTGGTAAGGAGGTAAAACTAATTCAAATCAAGAACAAGTCCCTGCCTCGAAGAGCTTAAGAGTCTGAAAAGCAAGGAAAAAAGCAGCATAGTGCCAAACAAAAGAAAACTGTGTGTACTTTCATAGAGCAGCTCAGAAATGGCCTAGATTGAATGCACTTGAAAGGGAAATGTCTCTAGTATCTACTTTTTTATTATTTTTTTTTTCTTTACCACAGAAGCTGCTCTTGAAGTACTACTTCTGAGATCAAGGACTGTGCAAGTCACTGACCACACAACTGTGATCATCTCTGAGCTGGCGTTGACCACTTAAAAGTGGAAGAAAGAGCTAGAGTGACAGCATCTATGATGACATGAAAACAGTAAAGGAAAAGGAATATGATGCTGCTATTTGATGTTTTAAAATCCTGTGACATGCTTTTTTCCCTAGCATGTGAACTGCTGTCCTGCCTGGACTCTTAACCACTTCTAAGCTGTTTCAAGCAGGAAGCCTCTGGTCTTTATCTAAATTTGCATCAGCAGAGACTGCATGAGCAGAGATCAAGTCTAAGCCTGGTGAAAACCCATACAACTAAAACTCTCCATGGAGGAGTGTAGAGGTGGATCTGATTGTGGAGGTGGGTGCCTGCATGGTACGAAGTGCAAGGCCTACCTTTGATGTTCTCATTCCCCTATGAGGTAAGTAAGTAAAATAAGGAAGCATCCTAATTGCTAAGGGAGACAGAAATATCCCAATGGAGTGCTCCCATTGGGGCTAACTAATAAAAAAAAAAAACTAAATAAATCCTTCCCCTTTCCTAGACTGTAGGTACTTGAATTAAGTCTGCAACAGAAATTACTCTGCTCACTTGGGATTCACAACCACAAATCTTCTAATGAGATTTGACATCCACATATGGTTCTTTGAAGCTAGGTTTATGCTGCTAATTAAAGAGGAGCCATCAGCCAATCCCTGACCTCAAAGCCAAATGGCACAAACTGGCTGGCTTATGGCTATGCAGCTGAGAGGTAGATCCCTCTGGGACAAAATTTGTCTTGGAGAGAGTTACCTGAAGCAGTCTAAAAAGGAGCCAGGAGATTAACTAACACATACATACTGTGAATGAGTGAGATTTCTGCTTAAACTCTTATTTAGCAGTAAAGGTGTGTCTTGTAAGAACTGGGCAGAACTATCAGGCTGAGAAGATAGCTCTCTATAGTTAGTGATGGTGGTAATCTTTCCTGAAGAAGTGGTAGACCTCGTTTCTAGGATGCCACAGCTAGTGGAATCTAAGGAGTGCCACTGTGACAAGGTTCCCTCAGCCTCTCCTATGAAATTGGACAGTAGAGACTACTAAAACTTTAAACCAGAGAAAACACAAGTTGCTGCATAACTTTGATTACTAGTGGATAAGGGAAAGGAAACACTGTGTTGGTTTGGTTTGTTTTTCTTCTGGGACTATTTCCATACTTTAGATTAAACAGTTCTTTGCCATGCAGTTTAAATGCCTACAGTTCCTTTAATTGGCTCTATTTCTAAAAAAACCCAAAACTTGGAAAAATCACCAAATATGTTCCTATAAGACAGTCACGACAAATGTAGGTACGTGATGTGTACAAGATGTAGTTTTCTGTGTATATTATCACAGAAAGGATCATGTTCCGCAGGGGGATTTGAAAATCATCTGTTGTAATAGTCTTTTTGGCTGCTACTTTCCTGGAAGTGGCTGCAGCTGTTTGAGGTACTCACCATAGTAAACTTTTATGCAGATGTTAGTAACTAACATCAGCAGACAGAACTTGTGGTTTCTGTCTGGCTTTTTTTTTCTGGACATAGCTTATAAGAGTTGTAATTTTTCTTTCAAAATATGACCAGAAGAAGGAAGATCACAGAAGTGAAAATTAGCAGTCTGGAACCCTAGTATTAATTACCTCAGTGTTTTGTTGCTGTACTTAAAGCCATACGCCAAATGAACATGTTCCTTGCTCTGCAGATGAAACCTGGAATGTCGTAGCCAGGGGCAAATACATTCATCCACAAATATTTTGCAAATACCTTCATGAAGTACTTCTTTAAAAAGGCTTCTTGGCTTTCAGTGTGCATTGGTTTTGAAGAGCTTCCAGAATAAAAAAAAAAAAAAAGTCTGCAGTTTCTTTGTCCTGGAAGGAATCAGGGAGCATTTTATTGCCTGAAATGATGATTCCCTCTGTATCCAAATGAGGTCTGCTGTAATCAAGGTGTTGCTGATCTCTGGTTTGTCTTTTAGCATGATCTCAGATCTCTCCTTTAAACAGAGCAGTGTCTCAGCTAAAATACTATGTAAATGTTTCAGCGGCCAAAAGAATAATGGAACTGAAAAGGTCTTCTTTTTGGACTCTGTGATTCTGACACTGCTAGCAGCAGGCACCAGTAGGATATTGGGAAGCTTTCTGCTTCTGAAAACTGTACTTCTCACAAGCAGAAGAGCATGGAATGACAGTTGCAACTTAGAATGGCATGTGGTGCAATATAATTCCTCATTTTTTAGGGAATTCCTATTTGAAGAAAATAAATAGACACTTTATCTAAACTGCCCACTATCTTAATGCCTCCAGAGTCTGGGGTATCTTTCATAACCAGCTCAGTCTCTTTCCTCCTGGGCAGGACTTGACATACCACAGTGTTACTGGAGTGACAATTTCTGAGATGGTTGTGGAAGAGCATCTGTGACAAGAGTCCTCTTGTTCACCTGATAGTTTTCAATATGGCTTTAAACTTATTTAAAACATGAGTGCTACTCTAGTTTTGCTCATTTGGTTTGGTTTGGTTTGCTTTAATGACTCCATGCTGATTAAAAGCTTTCCTGTTTTCTACAACTTTACCCACTTACCTCATCACTGACCTCTGTGTTTAGCTGAATCTCTGGGAAGTCACTTAATCATGAAATTACATGCTTAGAAGAGAGAAAGGTACAAAAACACTTCCCTGATACATCTTTCTTTTCCTAATAGACCTTCTCACTGGTAAAAATATACACCTTGCTTCTCTCCTCAGTAACGTAAAAGTCATTGACCACCATCTTGATCATTTAGGAAAAATAGTTCAGGGAGTCTTGTATCTCATATTAGGAAGAAAGACAAGTTAATAAAAATCCTCAGGGTTTCCAGGAAATGTTTGAGGCAAAGTTTGGAAATTGGTTGCAAATGCCAGTCACCAGAAAGGTGCAGAAAACAGGTGTCCAGCTCCATACGTTTGATTAGAATTTTTTTCAGTGGCAAGAACTGGTAAAGTAGGAACTGGTAAAGTAGGAGCATGGTGAGTTGCTCTGAGTTTGTCATACAGCATGTCCTAGCATCATCAAACATTCTTTGCAGTATTAAACTTCCGTAGTTCAAACCATTTTATCAGACCCACACAAACTAGATTTGCCAGTAACACGGGAAACCACCCTAGGGATATGTTTTTGAACATTTATTCAATATGTATTTTGAATAGGGTTTTAGCTTTCATTCTTAGGCATTGGCAGAAACATTATTGCTTTTGCTGCAGATGAGCAAGGCTCTTTAATCATTCCAGATGCCAGGGAAATGAACACTGTGAAAATACAGTTGCAAAAACAGTTTAGAGAGCTTGTACTCTGTGAAAAGAACATGGAAAAGATACTGTTTCATGGCACATATGGGACATGAAGTTCTGTTTTGAAGCCTCAGAAGTGGCCCTACTTACCTATCTGATTCTCTTGATAATAAATGTATTTGGAATCTGACTGAGAAAGCTCTTAAACAACACTAGTATCACTGCTATTCAGGAAAGCATGAAAATAGGTGCCTAGCATTAATTACAGTGTACATGTAATTAAACAGCATGTAATTGCAGTCTCTGGATGGGCTGTTGTGAATCTAAAGAGCCAAAGAGCTCGTCTGTTAATACAGTTCTCAAATGTTTTTAAAATGCTGTTTCTTAAAAACTGAGGACCACACTTTTCACTCAGATACATCCAGTCAGTTCAGCAGAGTTCAGTGAAGCTGCTGTTCTGACCATCTCGTTCTGAGTACCTTAGTAGTCCTAAAATAAAACTCAGTTTTCTAAGACGGAACTGGGACTCTGAATTAAGATACCTCTTTTTCTATGGTGTTTGCTGGGTTCTTTTCTGTCCCAGAGAACCAAGCACTCATGCTGGGAGACTTTGCTAAGGGTGATCAGTCAAGCGTTTTCGCTGCCATTCCAGGGAAAACAGCCACAGTTCTCACCGCTTGACAAAGAGGTCGGAGGTACAGATGGTGATGTCCAAGTCTCATGCAAGTCTCATGACTTTCAGGCTTATGCCAAGTGCTCTGCCTTCTGGAACAGCTGCATTTGCATGAGAGGTCACCATCAAACAGTCACATGTTGTCTACCTATGAGCCTCTGCATAAATCAATGCTTAAGAAATGTTCGGTCACCTCTGGCACGTGTGCTACACTATTGTGCTGCTTTTTCAGCACTAAAAATAATGGTAGAGCATTTTCCTAGCACTCTCAATTTTTTTTTTCCTTGCAAACATCAGCTTCTTTAAACACTGGCTTCATTTTGAGCTATAAAAATGACTTTTTGGAGTGGAAATGCTACAACAGTGTGTAACTTCATTACTGTAATGGAAAAAAGGATGTCATGGGCAGCTCCTGTGGCTTCTGTGTGTGTGAATACATGTGGCTCTAAATCTTACTTCCACTTGGTGGCAAGATTGCAGATTTGTACAAGCTAGCTCCTCACAATGATTCAGAGATGAGAAGGGCTGTAGAACCTCCATGTTTGTTTGGTTTTTCCCTCATACTAGCTCTACTTTGTACTGTGTATGTTGCTAGTTACAAAATAGAAAGAAAATTCCTCACTGTGCATGTAGGACCCAGCACATCTGAGTCTGTTTTGCTCCTTGCTACTCTTGCTGAACACAGAAAAAAGCCCAACCCAAATGGGGACCTTTGCACTCTTATTTAAAATACTGGAATATCTTTCCCCTTCCTGAAGGGTATATAAATCTGTGAGAAAGTAAGTTCTAAAACCATTTTAAAACCAGTAACTGGAAACCAAACTCTTTTTTTTACTTGAATACCAAGAACTTGCTTGAACTTTATTTTATTTTTTTTTGCTAATGTGAGCTATGAAACTAACTTTCAAAATATTTATAGAAAATATACTGTAAAATAATATTTATAAGTTCTGAATGCATGCATAGATCACCTACAGTTTTCTTGTTCATCTTATGGAACACGTTTCTAAGAAAAATCTTTTGGATCCAAAGCAGATTAATGTTTCTTGAAAGGAAAAAAAAAAAAAAAAAATTGGCATAAATTATTTCTTCTAAGTACCAGAACCTGGGTAGTCAGTAAATCACTATCTCAGATTTTAAGTGCTTTTTGAAAAAAAGAGAAAGACTTTGCAAGTTATCTTTTCACAGCTCAAGGGGAAAGCTCCCTCCCTTCCTTTCACACCAGCTATTCTTGACTGCTAAATTGTCTTCCTGCTTCCTCCCTCTTAGATTTCATGTTTAAAGTTGCAGAAAGTTAAGATAAACAGGAGTTGTCACACTAACATATGACTCAGTAATATTGCTAAGCTTTGTTGATTTGAGGTGAGTTGTTTTGGTTTTTTTTACTAGGGCTAGTCATGCTGCACATGATAATAGCTTGGTTTAAAAAAATATATATATAAGCAGCTGTCTGTGGATACTTTAATTAGAATTTATTTGCTCAAAAGAGATCTTTACAGTCTTAATCTTTAAGTAGATGGCTGTCATAATTTACAGTCAGACAAGTTGTACATGACTCAAATTTCATTAACTTCTTTTTTACATGTTTATGTGGTGGTTCAAATGATCCAAGTGCTGGTTTGTATGTGCATATGCACATATATATAAAATATATATATATATTTATATGTATGTTGCCACAGAAGAGTGAGCAGTCTGTTGTTGGCAAAGTATAAAAGAAAAAAAAAAAAAAAAGGCCTAGTTTTATGGTGTGTCCCAGGATCTCAAATGTCCACTCAGAATAAACAGGAACTTTTAAAGCTTTGTGCATGACACCCACTCCCCTGAGCACTAGTAAACTACACTGCATTTCGTTTGCCCAGAGGATGAGAGGGAGAGTAAACTCACAAATCTGAAAGTTTTGATTCTGAGATAATAGGATACTTTACCGTGTAACATTTGAAATAGGTATCTCCTTCCTCTTTGGATAAGTAAACTCCTAGTGTAGGGAAATAAAAGCTATAAGATTTTTAGGGATGTGGTATTCCCTCAGTCTCAGTAGTTCTGCAAACGGTGAATTTTGCCTCAATGTATGACTGCAGATCTTTCATACTTGGTGAAATAAATCATATTTCCTTTAGGACAGTGAGTCTCTTGTCAAACGTTTGAGCAGAATTGACTGTATTGTACCCAAAATTATACACACCTAAATGGAACCCAGCTGGCTATAATGAAGCACATTTGTTCCTGAGCAATAATAGCCACAGAAGCAGTGTGGTGTGTAGTTCATGATTTCCAGTTGAAGGAGTCCTCCTATCAAAACTACAGGAAAAGTGACTTGCTATGTTTTATTATGCTGTGCTGCTATCCAGCAAGATGTGGACAAGCTAGAGAGCTGAGCAGAGGTGAACCTCATGAAGTTCAGTAAGGACAAGTGTTGAGTCCTGCATCTGAGAAGGAATAACATCAGGACCAGTACAGACCAGGGATCATGCTGCTGAAAAACAGCTCCATGGAGAAAGACCTTGGAGTCCCAGTGGACAGTAAGTTATCCATGGGGCAGCAATGTGCCCTTGTGGCCAAGAGGGCCAGAGGTATCCTGGGGTGCATTAAGAAAAGTGTGTCCAGCAGGTCTAGGGAGGTTCTCCTCCCCTTCTGCTCTGCCCTGGTGAGACCACACCTGGAATATTGTATCCAGTTTTGGGCTCCCCAATTCAAGAGACAGGGATCTACTAGAGAGAGACCAACAGAGCATTATAGGGGTGATTAAAAGGACTGGAATATCCCTCCTATGAAGAAAGTCTGGGAGAACTGTTTAGTCTTGAGAAGAGAAGGCTGAGAGGGTATCTTGTTAATGTCTACAAATATCTGAGGAGTGGGTGTCAAGAGGAAGGGGCCAGTCTCTTTTCGGTGGTGCCCAGTTATAGGACAAGGAACAATGGGTATAAGCTTGAACATAGGAGGTTCCAGCTCAACATGAGGAGAAAAGTGAGGGTGACAGAGCACTGGAACAGGCTGCCCAGAGAGGTTGTGGAGTCTTCTTCTCTGAAGACTTTCAAAACCCACCTGGATATGTTTCTGTGTGACCTGCCCTAGGTGATCCTGCTTTGGCAGGGGGATTGGACTAGGTGATCTCTAGAGGTCCCTTCCAACCCCTGACATTCTGTGATTCTATAATTCTTTTCTTGATCTTTAATAAAGCTTGTCTGCCCACCTGTCAACTCATTGTTTTGGAGGGTGTTTTCTTTACTATGTTAAAGGAAGCTATTTTTTTAATTCCCATGTACTGGCTATCAAAAATTATTTTTCAGTGATTCTAGGATTGTTTAGGCACAACTTTGCTTGCATCCTTCTATTTTTGCTTTACTGCAAAACACTCTATTAATGCATTCTAGTCCCCTTTTTGTTCTGCTGGGCTCTGCCACTGGAAAGCTCTCTCATATCTCTCACTTCTATATACATTGCAAAGCGCTATTGGATGTGAGTAGCCTAGAGTGTACAAGGCAGACACCGGAAGATAGGAAATTCATTGGTGGAGATAACTTTGTGCTTATTTTCATTGCTTCCATGTCTTTTAAAGTTTCTTGATTAATATTTATTTGTATTAGTTTTAAGTATTTTATATGAAACAGTGGCTAAATTCTACAAAGCAAACTCGAAATCCAAGAAAGGCAGTTGGCCAAATTTAGATTTAAACATAAAGGGTAGAAAGGAAAACCCTTCCAGCTTTGACAAAATAGCTTTTTTTTAATGTATTACTGCTAATACAGTGAGCAAAGCACAACAGCATTGAAAAAAATAGACTCTTAGTTTAAATACAGTGCAGGTTTTCATGTTTCTTAGCCCATTCAGGTCTCCAGACCAGGTGTGAATGACTGCTTCAAGAGTTTGACGGAAATCTGTCAAGACCATCAGCTTGCTAGTGGAAATGAAAACTAGTCTTAGCAGCCACCAGCTGTAACATCTGAGCTGTGCTAGGACACAAACTGTCTACTCAGTATGAGAAGGTGTTTGCAGCAGCATTATTTTGCTCTGTTAAAATGAAATTTGCTTGTGGGATATATTTTGAATACAAAAGGGGCCTTTTATTTTTTGTTTCATAGAATCACAGAATTATCTTGGTGTGAAAAGACCTTCAAGATCATCCAGTCCAACCTTTAACAAGTTCAGCCATGAATTTAACACTGACAAGTCCTTACTTAAACTGTATCCTTAAGTGCTATGTCTATAGACTCTTAAATACCTCCAAGGATGGTGACTCCATCACTGCCCTGGGCAGCCTGTTCCATTGCCTGATAACCCTTTTGGTGGAGAAATTCTTCTTAACATCCAATCTAAATTTCCCCTGGCACAACTTGAGGCCATTTCCTCTTGTCCCATCACTTGTAATTTCATTGAACACCCTAATCCCTACCTCTTTCATGGCTTTCATGTATTCACAGTTGAACACAAGTCTGCAAAAAGGAACATTGGTATGGGTATTTGGTGTAGTCATCTTAGTGGAGAGAAAAGAGGAGACTCAGGGGGACCTTATCACTCTCTTCAGCTACCTGAAGGGAGGCTGTAGTCAGGTGGGGGTTGGACTCTTTTTCCCGGCAACTAGCGACATGACAAGAGGGCATAGACTTGAGCTGCTCCAGGGGAGGTTTAGGTTGGATATTAGAAAGTACTTCCTCACAGATTAGGTGATTAGACATTGGAATGGACTTCCCAGGGAAGTGGTGATTCTGCGATTCTGTGAAAAACTGGCAAGTGGAGCAACTGATGAGGGAGCAACCAACCCTGTTGTACACACTGCTTGCTTCTGCTGGGCCCACCGCCTTCCTGCTCGTTCAATGTCATTACAGGTGGGTTGAGGTTTATCTGTCATCTGTGTTTCACTGTTTCTGAGGTACAAAAAATATTGTTTCCCAAAACATAACTTCTAAAAAATAGATTTGTTTAAGCTAACTACAGCAATGTAAAAGTTGCGTATGTCCTCTAAGCTAGTCAGACAGAATTTCTGTATGTTCAATGAAGAAATACAAGATTCTCTTCGGAGCAATTTTTTCTCTTTTACTAAGGACTTTATTCAGATCAACTTTTTTGTTGAGCTTCAGTATCTTGCTTGCTGTTAAAGCAGAGAATCCTTGGGCAACTAGATCAGACTTCCTGGAGAGAGGAATCCTGTCCCCAGTCTAACAACATGTACTTGTAATTTCCTAGGAGCTCCAGGATGGTTGCAAAGGCTGTCACCCCTGCTTTCAAGATTCCTAACAGTGGGACATTAGCTGTCATACAGTGAATGAAAAGCCTCTTTTGTTGTAAAAATTAAGGTACATTTCATCCAAATACTGCTCATCTTCCCAGAGACAGCTATGGAATGTAGTTTTATGCATTCAAAAATAAGGGATTTGATGTCATTTGATATGTGCCCATGGACAACTTTAGGAATACTTAAATGACACCGGAAGATAAACTTTCTCTGTCTTCTTTGCACAGGTATTCACATACAATATTTATACTGTTTGTGTATTAAATGTTTTATGTTTGAAACACCACAATTTCTAAGTTATTCTAGACAGATTAAAGCAAATATGACAGACTGTAGCTAATCAATTAATCACTGGAATTTGGGAAGAAATAACGTGTGGATAGAGAACAGGGGAAGCACCAGTCATCCTAACTAGGAAGCATTAAGACATTTGTCCTAATTTTCTTAATTTCATCACATTCTTGGTTTCAATGCTCTGCCAAATTATGATTCTTATTCTTAAATGTCAAATTGTCATCACTTACTGCTATTCCTTTCCACTACACAAGCACACTCCTCCATGGTTCACCTGGAGTTCTATGAGACTCTTATTTCTCCAGTAGTTAGTTATTCCCACTTCATGCATTTCTAAAGAGATATAAATGGGACACATCCTATGTTGACATGTAGTGGCTTTACAAAGTAACAGTTATGTACAAGAAGCAGTACTCTCTTGGCAGGTAACAGAGTAGAAAATCAGGTTGTCTGTCTTTTGTCCTTATTACCAAAAAAAAAGTTTTCTTCTAACTGAGTTTTAATTTTTACCAGAATTTAATGCACAACAAATAAAAATTATTTCAAAATTTCATAAGAGGGACAGCGAGACAATAAAGAGGTCTAAATTCTGTATTGAAGTTAGTTGTGCTCCTTGGAAATGATACAGTATTTAATTTTCTGGTTTTTATAGAAAGAATTGTAAAAAAGATTGTAAGATTGTCACCGTTTGACTCAGGTCCGACAACAATGCTCTCGATCCCCCCTCCCCCCAACCCAGGTAGGGAAGGAGAGAGAGAAAAAGAGAGAGACTTGGCTGGATTGAAAACTAAACTACACAGCTTTAATTAAAACACTAATGAATCATACAAGAAAATATATACAATTATATACAGATATATTCAGGTATGGGCAAAAGCCTCTCGCCTCCCCCACCCCAGCAACTCCCACAGCACTTCCCTGAACTGGGAAGAGTCCCGAGGAATCCTGGAGCTGCTGCTGGAAAAGAGCAGAGAGTTATGGGGGTCACGAGAGATCAAGCCTGAGGATCGACGGTGATGGATGAACAGAGTCCTCCCCAGATGCCGGCCATGGACGGAAGAGAAGGGGAGAAGAAGAAGGAAGGAAGTTGTCTTCTGTGATCTCTGACCTTCCTTTGAGCTTACGTAGATATATGGAATGGAATATCTTTGGCCAATTTTGCTGTCTGTCTAACTCAGCCTCCTACGGGGGGGTCACAGATCTCCCCGTAGTGTCTGAGCCGGCAGAGTGCAGGTGCAGCCTTGAAGCCTCAGTAGTTAGAAAAACATTCCATTGTCTTATCAGCCCAGCAGAACACACTATTGCTAGTTACAAGAAAGCTTACTGAAGGAAAAAAAAATCAGTAAAAAGAAAAATTGGCTTCATCCTGGCTCAAACCAGGACAAAGATCTTGAAATTCAAGGACTGACACTAATCACACTGGCTACCTCAGCCTGACAGCAGTACAACTTCTTTTTTTTTACTATAATATATACAAAACAAAGAGAGCTACATTCACAAGAGGTTCCTGGCTTTAACTTGACCATTTTACTGTATGTTTAAAGCAGAATTCTTGTGTTTTTGCTTGATTGTATTCCCATGAAAGTCAGGCATCTAACTATAGAGTACCTTAATCTCCTTATGTAGTCAACAGAAGGAAGGATGTATCAGAAAGCTAATTCAGTCTTTCTGAAATTATTACTTCTCTCCATTGACTACAGATAAGCATTAAATCTTTTTATTTTTGCCCCAGTTTCCTCACCTGGGTATTAATAACAAGGGGTGATGAATCTTGGATTATTGTATATTCAGATTTTTTTGTTAAGAAGTAACACATTCTGGCAAAGAAATGGAGCTAATGCAGACAAAACACGTCTTGGGAAAGAGAGAGCTTTTCATAATATTACTACAGATGAAAAAGCTATTGATTAAAAGACTCTGAGAAAAAAAGAATCATTTTTAGGAAGCAGAGAAGCAAAATCAAGACAAATTTTCCTGCACAATATAGCTCCAGGGTGGGAGGATAGCCCTTGAGGTTTGATTTGGAGTAATGAAAAACAATAAATTTTTCCAGCATGTTATTAGAAAATAATGGCTGAGTGATTTTTAGAGAAAAGATGTTGCTGGAATTTTAACTCTTCTCAAGAAGACTAACTATAGAAAATGGAAACTCTTAACACTTAGGTTAAAGAAAATTAAAAAAACTTAACCTGAAAAAGGTGTGAAGATATAAAAATCCAACACCAACCTTCCTGAGGATTAACAGAAGATTTTAATTATCAAATGAAAGAGTGATTTTTGCTATTTATTTTTTTTTTAATCATTAATTTTACTGTGAAACCACATTTTTCCAGCCCCCTTACCTTGTTTTTTGTGGTGCTTTTCCATGAAGGTGAGGAAACTTTTAGCCACTGTCATTGTGTGCAAATATAGATGGTTTCCCCATCCTTGTTAACCTCTCCTTTCTGGTATAACACGCGGCAAACCCCATCTTACTAAGAATGAGCTCCTCACATGGCTGTATGAGTTCCTTGCTACATTTCTATGTTGAAATTCCCAATGAATGATGTAATTTCTTGCTTTTTGGTGGTTTCAGAGTTTTTATTTTGAGTACGTTTTAACACTCATTCCCCAGGCACCTTCTGAAATAAGAGCTCTTCGTTGTTAGACTGTAGGTTTGGATATTGCAGTCTATCCTGGCCCAAGACCAAGTTCCTTGGGGTGTAGTTATACCTGTATTAGGGCCATGGAAAATATGAAGGGCAAACAGCAGTACAGGAGTTTGTGTAGAGCAGGTAGTCCATGGCTACTGATATGTGGAAACACGGAAATATAGCTGGAAATGGTAGGCTTGGTATTAAGAACAGGTCTCTTGCTTCAGGACGAGAGCCACAGGTAGGAAACGACATTGCTTTCCTTCTTCTTTCAAGGAGATACACTTGGTGCAGCTTCAGGACAAGGCACTTTTCTCTGGATCTGCAGACAGGCTGGATCAAACTTTACTTACCTGGCTTCACTTTAGGATTCTTCAAATGGGAGAAGTGCATCCTGCAGCTGCTGTTGAGTCATCACCACCCTTACATAAACCATTTGCAGTGGGATTCTTCTGCTCAGTTTTGGTACCTGACCTACCTTTCTCCATACTCAGTAGAGAGAAATGAGCACTTCCATGATATTGTTCAACTCATTTAAAGGTTGACATGAAGGAAGCAGTTCAGTTGTCTAAACTTAGTTGCCTGTAAGATGTCTTGAGCCATCCATATGAGACTGGTAGATAAAGTACAGGACTTCTGGGAGGCTTATATTCTTCTCTAATAGAAGGCAGGAGGCCCAGCATGATGCCCTGTTGTACTTAAGCTATTGAATGGAGCCTTAAATTCTCAAGTTTTCACTACATCAGTCATTTAGCAATGAGGCTTGCAAAAGACCTAAGTGGTACCTGGGCAGCTAGGTTGTAATTTAACAGAACTTTTTCAGAAAACAGCATTGGTTATTGTCATAGCTTTTTATCTGACTTGTGGAAGAAGCCCAATTCTTCTGTTAGCAGGCATGTAGGGGAATGTTTTAGTTATTAGTGTCATCTGAGAGTGGTGGAATTCTTTATTAAGAGAACTTTTCCAGCCTGTGTACAGACACTAGAGCTGGGCTTTGCATTTAAGTAATTGATCTAGCACCAGTTAAATGAACATGAATATGTTAATTCTAAACAACAGTGACTTTGGGTTGATCTAGTTCATAAAACCTTTTTTTTTTTTTTAATACTCTCTTTATTCTCATTTGTTTGAATTTGAAGTCATAGGTTCTAATCTGTACGTGTTTATATATTTTAGGATGTTTATATTAAGCTAGGCAGTGCCTCAAGCAGCTCCACAGGACAGAGGTAGTCTGCACTTTGGTTTTATTTTTACTGCTAACAAGATGGTATTTTGTGACATGATAGTACACCTCGTTGTGTTGTAGAAAGGTAATGCCTGAAGGCGTGATTAAAATATTATTTTTTTAAAAATCACTTGATGAAGTTTGTAAGAGAGTTTAGCATGAGAAAAAAAATATTTTTTCAGTCACAGAGGGCAATTAATAACATCTGTAAGAAGTATGGCCAGCATAGTAAAGGGGCTTTTGTTTTGTTTCATTTTATTCTTAAATGTCTGTGTTCCTGTGTCCAAAAGAAAATGTCACAGGATATAAACTTACAGCTGACTGTTCATGTAACATAATACCCCTAGCAGCTTCGGGTCCAGAAACGTGCTCTGTCACAGGCATGAAGTCCTTTAGATGCCTTGTAGTGCCTGGAACATGTTTCAAGGCTGCAATAAACCAGTAGAACATGAGCATATAGCACAGGCTTTGAGGTGATAACTCAGTCACTTCCTCACTTTGGCAGAAGAGCTGCTCTCAGATTATCTGGATAAACAAATCATCCATCAAAGGGTGAAAAGACAAATGCAATGAGATCATTGCAAGCCAGTCTTGAGATCCATAATCATAAGACTCTTCCAAAGAACTTTTAGCACCATCTCTGCTAAAAGCAAGACTTAGGAATTTTGCATTGGTGTCAGCTTCCACAGAACTGCTTCCAGGAGACTCCCTAGGACTCTGCTTGGCCAGGGAATGGTCCAGCACACAGCATCCAGAGGAGTAAGCTGTGGTGTAGGTGTAAGGCTGTGTCTGACAGCCTTAATAAAAAGCCATGTATCCATCAGTTTTTTATTGGGTAACAAAGGAAACTTCTTCACTGAAAGGGTTCTCAAACACTGGAACAGCCTGCCCTAGGAGGTAGTTGAATCACCATCCCTGAAGGTGTTTTAAAAGACTTGTAGATGTGGTGTTTAGGGATGTGGCTTAGCAGTGGGCTCAGTAGAGTTAGGTTACTAGTTGGACTCAATGATCTTAAAGGTCTCTTCTAGTCTTTTCCAACCAAAATGATTCTGTGACTCTACGTACTACGGTGTCTGTAATGCTTGGAATAAGAAAAGCTTTCTGAGGAGAAATCCAAAACAGCTAGCAGAGCTGACTTCTGTTTTGTCCTAGTTTGAATGAATTAACCTACTTTCTTGAGCTGCATTATTGCAGCTCTTTGCAATTGCCATTGTTGTTAGCTTAGAATCAACATTCCTATATTGCTTGGACAGACTCTGGTCTCACATCTGAGACACTCCAGAATTTGTTCCTGGATTTACTGCTTTGGGTTAATACCTCAGGTGCAGCACTTAGCTGTGGTCCTTCTGCTCCCTTTGCTTTTCTGTCCTGCAGCACAAAATTAAACCATATGACTCAAACCCTGCCCAATCTCCCCGGCAGGTGGTGAGACTGACAACCAAGCTGTTTCTGAACTTCCTCTAGAAAGGTGCAGGCACTCATTAGCTGTTTGTTGGTGCCATCTCACTTTCATGATAGATGTTGAAAAGTGAGGGTAAGGTTCAGTCATCACTGCTGCACAGAAGAGGGCTGGGAAAGAAGCTCAGGGACTATAAATGATCTGCAATGCTTGTCTCATTCCTTTGTTTTGCTTTGGACTGCTTCAATTAGCCATCTCCAAGACAAATCTCTAGGAGATTAGTCCTAAGCCAGTTTGAGGTAAGCAAGATGGTGCCACCTGGCCTTCAGGCCAGCCAAAGTGATACACTTTGTTGAGCAGTTTAGACATAACCACAAGGTCTGTGGTAATGGAGCAAGATACTTTTTGATCAGTGACACATTTCCCAAGATGAACCCCTTAAAGGTAAGATTCATATGCCAAAGCTTATGTTCCCAGACAAAACTTAATAACAGTAATCCTTCTGTCAGGCCTTACTGGACATAACAAAAGGCTTCTACAAGGCTCTTTACTAAAACAGATTTGGATATTCACCCAGAAAGCTGGGAAAATCAACCCAGTGTGTCTGGAGAAATACTTTTTTAGATGTATATAATAATCTGACCAAATTAATAGACTAATTAAACAATGTTTTGCAGATAAGAGGGAAGCAGGAAGGGAGGGATGGGAAGCAAAGAAGCAGAAAAAAATGCGCAACTCCTTCCCTGAAATACACAGCTACCAGTTTGAGTCCTTCTCTTTCTAGTAAGAGATTGAAAGCTCTGGGCACTTGCTTCTTACTTTTGGTTGTATCTCACTCACTGTTGAACCAGCCAGGTGTCAAATCTGGGGATGTATTATAGTCCAAGTTTAGGATGAAAGTTTAGGAGGCCTTTTCCTAGAGTTGCAGTTACATAATACATATTTTTGTTTGTATGAATGTTTAGATATATATACAACATGAAATGAACATTAAACACATTTACGCATGTTCATTGTTTCATTTCTCCAGCTTCCACTCTTT
>NW_009954222.1:5273164-5311353 GCF_000747805.2 Chaetura pelagica
ACTCTTTCCTCTCTATGCCAGCAAGGAGGCATAATCTGAGAGAACTTCCATGCATGCAGAGCTCTCTTTTAAGTGGCTGATCTTTGCTCAGCCTCCTGACCAAAACACTTCAAATATCAATCCTTAAAATATCAATCCTGAAGCAACATGTATAGAGCCTAATTCCAAATATTTGTAATGACCCTACTGTGTAAACTGGTTATCATATGTTGGGGTTAATAACTCTTTTTGACTAGTCTCTGAGGTGCCTTTCAGTGATAGATCTCTTTTGAAAAATCAAAACTGCTGTCAATAGGAAATGGTAAATGTTTGTGTTTTTATAGTATTAAGAATCTGGGATTTAGCAGGTTCAAACAACTGCCTAATCTTTACTTACTCAAAGAAAAAAAAAAGTCAAACTGAAGGACTCTTACCTTCTCTCCTCAAACTGGAGATACTGGCATTTGTCTCTTGATGCCAATCTGATAAGCATGTGAGACAACCCTGTGGGGGTATATCTAAGGTTTACAGGGCTAGGTCTAGCCACAGTACAAATAGGAAAAGGTGGGAAGTTGGGGAAATGTGGTCAATTGTCATATAATTAGAGTTCATGACATGCGACAGTTTTATCTGAACTTTGTCCTTCCTCTATCTCCTTTGTCTTCTGATAATTTCTTTCCATCATGTATATTTATTTTTCTTGAAGCCACAGATTTGCTGAGAAGTCCATGAGCATCAGATCATATTGTGTATAACTGTATTTATAGTTCCACAAAACTCTGACATCCCTTTGTATCATCAGTAAAAACATAGTTCTGCCTGTCTACTAAAACAAAAGCCTACAGGTGACAACCTGTATTTAGTTGTTATATCCTGTAATTTAATTGTAGCAAACATTTTCAAAGTCACTGTTGGATCATGACTAGAGGCACATTAGCAGTAACTTGTCTACACCCAAATTTCACAAAATACTTCTTCTTAGTAGTAGTTCTGAAAAAAAAAAGTGCATATATTTTCTTGGCCAACCTAAGCAAATCCAACCCTATTTTGCTCCAGGGAAACAATTTTTCCCGTGCCACCAGTAGGGGCTCTTTTGCTTGACTTGGCTTGCTTTTCTGGCTTAGACAACAAATCTCAAAAGTTTCCTCAGTATCTCTGTTCAACTGAGCCAATATAAAGCATTTCTGGTTCTCTTGTTAGTTTTTTCAATCCTTAAATGACCTGTATGCTTTTTTTTTATAAAAGCAAGAGTGCAAGAATTATCTTTTTTCTGTCCTTAAACCGAAATTATGGATAAGTCTGAAAGTCCTTCTTGAACTGGCTGGTGGGGCCACCCTCTGCTAATTGCTTTTGTTATTTTTTAAAACTCTTATCCTTGGCTAGTACTCATCCTTTTTGTTTATATTCTGCATAGACAACAGATGCTCAAAGATCCTTGCAAAGCTGTTTAACTTTCCAAACAAAAAAGTATGGCCTAGGTATCACTAGAACTGTATCTAGATGATCAGGGCTAGAAGTGCATCTAGAACTGTGGTGATGAAGATACGCTGCTTTCCCAGTTTACTCTGAAATGAAAGCTAGGAACGAGGGCTGAGCAGAAGGTACTGTGCTTAAATATATTGTGATGTGAGCCTCTGGGAGCACATCAATGCCCATCCAGATGGTAAATTGGACAGAGCTTAGATGGCTTCCTTCCTTTGATGTATGGGTTTTAAAACGTACAATAGAAGAAGCAGACCTGAACCAGCCAAAGAACAAAACTGACAGAGCCACTGCAGAAACCATGGAAGCTGAAAGCATTAAAACAGTGATGACCTTGTAAGATTATGTTTGCTGTCTCACCTCTATAGCCTGTTGCCTATACAGATTTGTTATTTGCTCTCACAAATTTGCTCCTATTCTTTTGTTTTTCCAGCTCCCTAATTCTCCTTAGAACTACACTGAAAAGACTTAAGCAACAAATAAAGCCAATAATAATACTAACAAAGGTAATATTTGCTACTACCACATTGTTTGATGTGCTCATACAGCATTGTATGTCATACAGCATTTACATTGTACCATCACAGCTGCCAGCAATGATTTCATTTGAACTCCACATTGGTCTTTAAGTGATTCACTCTCTCCCACAGTTGAGTATGATGATATTCTAATATAGACATGACTTAGAATCACTGAATCAAAGAGTATCTTGAGCTGGAAAAGACTTCTTGATATTCTTTGATACAACTCTCTGCTTGAAGCAGAGTCATCCTAGATCAGGTTGCTCAGGATCTCATCCAGTTGAGCTCAAAGTATCTCCAGTTCTCTGTGTGACAAAGACAGGCACTTAACCTCTTATTTGGACTTGATACTTAATTTTTCCGTTGCTATTGCTGTTGATGTTGTCAGTTGCAATGTTATGCCTTTGACTGCTAAGAATATTGCAGGTTTGTTCACACCTCATGTGTTAGAACAAAGATGTCTAGCACAGGATGAGTAAACCTTGGCAGGATGGACTTCTCTCATCTCAGATGCTCTCAGACAGGGTTGTTTTGACTGGGACATTACCCTTTATCTCACTTTCTTAGGGAGGCAGCCATTGTCTTGTATTGATGAGGGAGACTCTCTGATGGCAGCATCATATTTTAGACTTGAGATGATCAAAGAACCTTCAAAATTTAAGTTAGTTTGGGGAACATATGAAAGTCTTTGTGGGGAGTTCATTGCTGTCCTGCAGCAGTAACATGCTAATCAGTGCCTTTCTGCCATAGACAAGAAGTGGCCTTGGGGCCTGTCCACCCCAAGCCAGTTTGGAAAGAGGAAATTTCCTTCCTGGTAATTAAAAGGAAAGGTAAGCAAGACCCTTCTTTGCTAAGTGGCCATGTTCATGAGCATTGCTGGGCTCTTCACCTCTCTGAAGCAGTAAGTATATCTTCCTACTGTGCCTTTAAGACACTAAGTGACACTTTCCCCCAGATTTCTCAGTGCTTGGACCTACAGCTGGGGGGATTGGAAGAGACATCCCTCCTTGATCCTGCAGAGCATTGTTGCTCAGTGAAGAGATTCATGAATGCCATGACTATGTGTCTGTCCACTTCTTTCTGGGGCCCTCACCACCACAGTTACCACCATCTAGAGGCTACTCTTGGGGAATGTTGAACAGCTGGACCCTGGGATGTCTGGAGATGCTGAGGCACAGACCTGCCTCTTGGACTCTGTTATCTCTGTATAGGGCTTGGCTTGAGCACATGGGATCATGGGCATATTGAATAGTTACTTCTCCTTCCAAGTTGTTGTACATATTTTGGAAATACTGAAACTTCCCTGGAATTTCAGCTTTTTTTCTTTCACCTCAGATGATGTTTTCTGAATTTGAACTGGTGAAACCATGAGTGTTGATCTCCTCTTGACCCCAGCTGGCACTTCTTTAGGTGCTGTTTAGTACCCTTCTATTCAGCAATGGACAGAAACAAGACGGCTGCCTCACAATCTAACACAGGAATGTTTTGTAGCATGTTGCCAAGGGTAAGGCATGTTGTTTTGGTCTATAGCATGAGAATCAGGAAGGGCACACAAGGCCATGAAGCCTGCAGGCTGAAGAAGCCTGATCTGCAAGGATTTATTTTTATATTCTATATAGCAACAAAACCCTGGCATGCACTCTTTTCCAGTTCATGCTTGCTTTTTTTTTTCTTTTTCACAAGAGAGCTGTTTAGGCTCCTGTCTTTCCAAAACTACCCCACAATGGGATCTTGGGTGATAAGTAACATGTATGTAGCCAATAAGGTCAAAGGACTAAGACCTCAGTGTGAAGCATTGGACATGGCACTGTCACAGTGTAGATATTACACTACTTGGAATACTGGCATGGCCAGGACTCCTATGTTCAGTGCTCCTCTAACAAGCACAGAAAACACAGACTGTCTCCCAAAACTATCTGAGACAAGAGCTGAGGAAGGAGTGTGAAAAGATACGGGAATAGGACAGAACATGCAAGTTCTCTATCTCCCTCACCATGTAAGAGACTGAGGAAAATGTCCTAGTACTAGATTCACAGAGCAGTACACAGAAGGCACCCTGTGTGAGACAGTCATGCAGAGACATTTTTGGAAGAAGACAAGCAAGCATTTCAAGCTACTATCAGTGCAGAAGCACTGCCAATACATTAGAAATTCTGAGAACTTGTCTGCAGGGGCATGATCTGTCCTGGCAGAAAATGGAGCCCTTCAAATGAAAAAGTAATAGTAGCAATATGTCAGTGATAAATACAAGACAGAGGGAATAGAGCAAGACTGAACTGTGAAGTACCAGGAAAACAAGTGTTCATGCTGTGAAAAAGAAACATTAAAAAATATGTAAAGGGGCTTAGAGAAGACAGAAAAACACTTTCCTAATTTCTAGTGGTTAACTTCCAACATTTAGTAAATATTAGTCCAGGATATGCCAGGTCCCTTAATAAGAGCCATTACTACAGTGAATTACTGTCAAAACCCAGCATCTAATACAAAAAGGGTTAAATTTGTTGCTTAAACCAACAAATAAATCATCCTACAAGATGCTCTTTCAACTACTGTTTTTCTGGAATGACTCCCAATAATATTAATGGCATGAGTTCTTTCAACTTGAGTCGTTTGGAAAGGCTCCCAATAAAGTTAATGACACAAAGCTCTTTCAACTAGTGTGTTTTGGAATGTGTCTCCGTAATATGAATGTCATTCCCTTGACTCATTTGTCATTGTAACATCTTAGTAATTACATGTTCATTTTCCTATATATTGAACTACTTTTCTTTGTAATAAAATAGCATTTTAGGTAATTAAGCAGCATTTTTATCTAAACTGTATTTAATATTAATATACCCTGTGTTAACAGCCAAACACAGACAATCAAATTAGTAAAACAAACATTTCACTCAACTGGAAATATAGAAATTTTCAGATGCAGCTCATGCCTTAATGAGTAACTGCATTACAGGATGAATTCAGGGAGACAGAAAGTAATGCAGAGGAGACTTGTTTCATAATTTACTGAGTAGAGTTGTAAAGCTCATCAGTACAAAAATGCTCTGACTTCTTTGCGTGGCTGCGTGGAAAAGAGTCGTAAAAAGACAATTTATTTAAATATCTTTTTAGAGTGCCTATCTCTGAAATGCCTACATTGTTATGAAGTGTAGTTATCCTTTTATGTGCTTTTCATGCTACAATGATGTTGAGTCTTTTGGACTCATTCAGATTGTGTTGGATCTGTGTGTTACTGTGGACAATAGTCACCTCTTTACACTGTCTAAATTACACCTACTGAGAATAGACTCTATCTGGATCACACTTAGGTCTTTAACAAAATACCACCAACTGACCCAGGCCAGGTTTCTCCTAATAGACCCCTGCCTCTTTTCTTTTGTTGGTTTTGGTTGGGTTTTTTGTTTGTCTCTAAGGGGTTTTTTGGGTGGCTTTTTTGAGGCTAGAACTGCTGGATGCTCAGAACTTCGAAACAAATGCAAAGGAAGACACATGGATGGAAGTATGGATCCAGGCTGTAGGCCAAATGTTTTTGTTGTCTCATCTGTTTCATTCTCCTTTCTCACAAAATTGCTGGCCTGTAGGGAAAAAAAAAAAAAAAGAAAAAAAGAAAAAGAAAATCCTTTCTCACAAAATTCTTGGCCGGAAGGAAAAAAAAAAAAAAAAGAAAAAAAGAAAAAGAAAAAAAAAATGTTTGATATCCTGCTCAGAAATAAAATTACAGCCTCAGGTGGCTCCTAAGTGGAGATAAAGAGAGAAACATCCTTTCTGCTAAACTTCTGCACTGTCAGAGTTCTCATATTTAGATGGGAACACCAGCTTTGTGACAAGAAGACATCAGAATAGAAACGTTCCTAGAAACAAGTGCTGTTGTCAGCAGCTTGGTCTCCTTGTCATGCCATGATGCCAGTTCTTTCTGTACAAACTTTCCACCATTTTCTGCCCTTTGTTGTTCCAGAAAGAGTGAAACTGAGTACTTTTTCTATGTTAGTGAAAGTTGAAGGAAGTAGGCATCATGATATTATCTAGGTAAGATTAGGTCTCAGTCCATTGCTTGCCTACAGAAAGGCCCAGATGGATATCATGGATGGGATGAGAAACAGAGGCTCCTTCCTAGTTCTAAGGGCATAAAGGACTTGTGGAGATTCTGTCACCTCCTCCCACACAAGGCACTCCTGTAGCCCCCTGCTACTCAAACCTTGCCAGTTATGCCCACTGTACCTTCCCAGGATGTATTTTGACCTAGCTCTGCTCTGCATACACACACACACTTTTTCTTTGCAAAGCAATTCCCTGCTCACACAGACCACAGACATCCCTGTAGGTACTGGGGTCACCCAAGGTGAAATGAATAAACATCCAGAGATGGGACTTACTTGTGGATGGAGCTCTCATGCTGTACTCGTGTATATTTTATAACCGTCTTCTTTTGTCTTCTTTCTTGGAGTCCCTTGTACTCTGGGATGCTACGATTGCAAAGAAATGGGAGAGCAGAAAATTTCCACCTCTCTATATTGCCTGTGTGGAACACAAGAGAAGCTGCATACACAGTTCTAGGACTGCAAGACTGAACCATTTTTGAGCTCAAGCATTTGATGTGTTTGTGAACCCAGAGGGAGAAGGCTTTTGACCAACACATCTTGGTGAACCCTACTTACAGGCAAAGTAACTTATCCATCTCAGACTTCAATATTTCATACATCAGATAAACATCAGAGGTAAATACAGGAAGGAATAAGAAGAATAAGAATGTTATTCAACAAATACTGAATAACACTGTAGGAAGCACAGTTATGAAATAGTCTCTGTTTGGCTCTGATGAAACATTTGACATTTCTACTGTGAAGATGAGTTTCACTTCCATTTCCCAGGGTAAAAACTGAAATACTAAAAAGTTCAATGATGTGGTAATTTAAGAGGTCCATAGCTCATTCAAGACCAGATACTCTCAAACAACTCCAATGTACATACCTAATAAATTATCTGTCCTTAAAATATGTAAACTATTAAATGTCAAATACCAGACCCTTATCTGCTCTTGACAGGTATCACTTCATTACCTCAAGACTTCAGAGCAGCTGAGCATCAGGCTCTTTTTGTTCATGTCCTCCGAGGGAATAGAGACTTGATGGTCCAATTGTCAGTTGGCTGTCTAGACAGAAATGTTTTTATAAGTTATATATAATTTTGAAGCATGGATTTCTGAATAAGATATTTTATTAGTAGGAAGGCTTGGATTGTTTAGGAACATGGAAATGACATGTAGGGCTTCTAACCTTGAGGTCATTGATTTGAACTTGGTCCAGCCTGATAAGAAACCAAAAACATTAAGTCTGAATGTTCTCATGCAACTCTTCCAAACAAGTATTTCCTAAAGTATAAGAGGGAGGTCATTGCTGGTTTTTTTCCATTTTTTCTGCTTTCCCTTCTGAGTTCAGACTTGAACACTCTGTCTGCTGTGATGATCTACTTTTGCTTTTTAAAAGAAATGCATCAGGGTTTTAATTGAGATTTTTCTTCTGTAGGAAGAGCATTTCTGCTTCACACAAACATTTTGTATATGAATAGTACTTTATGATTGCACAGTTGACTTTACTAAGATATTTAGATGGAGTCTTAGCTAGATATTGCTCCCTGTAAACAGAGCATTTTTTCTAGGCCATTGTTTCACATAGATTCAGACACATGGTCAAATCACATGATTTAAGAGAGGGTTTCTCTAAGCTCTCTCATCCCAGAAGAAAGGAAAGCACTGCCAGAGCATACCAGAGGTTCTTACCTGTACCACCTTCACTGCAATAACAATGTGCAATTTTACTTAATGCATTTGGAGAATTGGTGTAATCTGGGATTGTCCTCAGGTGCAGAAAAACACTCAGTGCCACATTAGAAAGTTCACACTGCGACTTGGCATGTATTCAGCTGGATTCAGGTTTAGTTTCAATGCCAAGATTCGAAAGAGAAATGAAGGATGTCTACAATACATAGCTGACAGCCTTTGAAAACATCCAGTTCTTTTAGACTTGCAGTGCAGAGGTCCCTGAGTACAGATAATGCAGGATCCCAGGTATTCTCAAAAGTTTCCCAATCTATACCTGTGGGAACCTGGACTCCATAAATTTCCACTGGTCAGGGATGTTTTACAGTGATCAGAATGGTTGACACACACAGAAAATACTTATCTCACTTGAAAACACACAAAAAAGAAGGTGGTGAAACTGCCTGAAGACTCTTTGAGGCTGAAGAGTTCCCCAGGTTTGGGTTCTCTGTTCCTTGCACTACTGCCAGCTTCTCATGCTTCAGGAATGTTCCTCCTCCTTCACTGTGCAATCCTTGGTTAGACACCAGTACAGGGATGAACAAATGCTCCAGCTTCTTACCTACATGTTAATTGCTCGGATCTCATATTGCCTTAAGATCCCTGGTGCTACAGAGGTAACGGTATTTTATCTCTTCTATTGTTATTCTGGGTAAGATGTTTTATTTTTGACATCTACCAACTATGAATGTTGCTTTTTATTAACATTAGGCCATTTTTACATATATACATAAAGGTACTTCATGGCTACTCCCACAGTGACTATATTGTGTACACTCCTTGCTTCTGAAATAAATTCTTTACCCTGAACTCATTTTAGAAAAACTATTCTCCCTGCTTCTGAACATCAGTTAGACTTTCTTCCTCCAGAACTCACAACTGTTTTGATCAGGGTTCTGCTTAACTTTAAACCTGTTTTTTTCAGCTGACACCCAAAATATCAGTACTTGGGGTGATCAGCTACTCAAACTGCTTGTGAGCCCAAATCCAAGCAAAGTATTTGAGGAAGAGGTTGTCAGCAGTCTCTGGGTCTTCAGTTCAATTTGTTTGCATGGTCAGCAAGCAGCACAGACACAGTGCTGATGTGAGTTGGTGCTGATCTCCATCAGTCCAGCTTGTACCTCCACATTGCTCAGTTGCTCTGAAAGCAGCTGAGCTTGTCTGCACTGCTCCTTTCCTAAGACCATGTGAAGGCATTAGCTTTATGCTCCATAAAAACACCCATGGCATTCAGCTGGCCCCCTTTTGTCATTTTAGCAGCTGAGCAGAGGGGAAGCAGATTGCGGGAGAGAATACATCCCTTGGTGTTGGAGCAGCCAAGTGAATGGGGTGTGTGTTGCTTGCAACTGTTACCAACAATAGGGCACTGTTGACGTTACCGGAGTCTGTGATATTTTCAGAGATCTGAAAATGACATTTTATTTTCAGCAGCAGAAATACATCACTCGAATTGCTTGTACTTTCCCATGTAGTAAATATTGCGGATGCAAAGAGGAAATAATCAGCTTCTCATGGGATTTGCAACGGTTAGAAGTTGAGCATTGACATAAATTTGGTTGTGAGCTTTCCAGCATTGGTGGTGCAACTGCTGGCATTGTGTGCAGCTGTGGGAAAGCTGGGGTGGGCTTGAACTGGCCATGGGAGAGTGGCATCAAAAGCCCTGTCTGTGTAGCAGTCTTAAGCTATTTTATAGTCCAAATAGAGCACTGCTTCAGGCAATTGTAATTTGTGTCTGTACCTGTCATGGCTTAGTCACAGACAGTGAAGTTATATTTGAGCCATGTTTTAACCCTGATCACAGGACTGAGCAGTTTTTGCATTATGCAGCATTACTTCCATCTGCATAAGCATTCAACTTTATATCCCTATAGGTGGTAGAGCAAGTTGTTCAGGCCGATTGCTGTTTACACTTGAGGTGATCTCATGTGTATAGTGTTTCAAATGCTCTTTTTGTAATCAGGTTTCCATCCCTTCTCTCCTCACATGGAAGTACAGTGTTAAGTATACAACAGGTAAACCACTGCAAATGACAGTTTTCAGCTGGAACTGGCTGCCAACACTCACTGCTCAGAACTGTTAGTAATAGTCATAAGATAATCTCCACATATATAAAAGGGCACAGGAGTGGTTCAAAGAGTCACTTTGGCATAGTACATAGCAGTGTCCATATGTGGACACGGAGGGAAGGGAAAAAACCCAGGACAAGTTGTTGTCAGTTCCTAATATTCTTACTATGGAAGGCATCAAAGCTGTGTATAGGTGTGGGTGCATGATGGATTTAAACAATTACATGAAGAAGTTTTCTCTTCTGTTTGGTATTCCTTTCCTAACTGTTTCTGATATTTTACCTCGTTTTTGAGCACCAAGTTGGTACTTTCACAGCACTCTGTAGCCTAACCTCAGGACCTTTTCACAGAATATATCTGCTTCTTTTATATGTAATCACCTTTTTACATGTGATGCCAGGTCTGTTTTTCCAAGTGGCTTCTCGCAATTTGACTTTGCATTCCTGTGTGTTGAATTCCACCTGATGTTTTACTAATCAGTCACTTAAGGCATTTCTGTGGTTCTTTACACATTGCCTTTGCTTCCAGTAGCACAAATGACTTCATGTCATCCATAGGTTTCCCCACCACACTGCTGGCTGTCTTTAGCAGGCTGTTTATGAATGTCTTGAACAGCACACACATGATCCAACTTGTGCCAACTCTGAGGCTGTTACACTCCTTTTGCTAGAACTGATCAGCTATCTGGAAGAACTTTTATCTCTAGGATGAGAGTGTCCCACCACTACTTGTTCCCTTTGAACCTAACCAGTAGGCCTACACTGCACATTTTGTGATATAAAATATTTAAATGCTTCCCTCATATACCCATATGGTGGTTTGTTGATGTTTAAAAAAATCATACCTAACAGGAAGATTTCTTTTTTCAGTGCTGAAATTGTCTTGAAAGGTCCTTGTCCACCCACAGCTACTTGCTCTCCCACTTCAACTTTCTCCAAAGTCACAATAGGTATGTTTGACAGGGAATAGTGATGGGTTTCTTTGTATGTATGTTTGCTTGTTTTTTAACCTAGATCATCACAGAAACGTAGTACATCCCTGTGATGGTTCCTGAGCACAGGGTTGGGTAGAGAAGTACAATGTGGAGTGGGAACAGGTGATGGATGGGACTTTTCAGGAATTAAGTTTTTTACCAAGTAAAACAGAACATGCAACGAGCACTCTAAGAAAAAGACAGGTTAGATACCAATTCCTGGCTAAGTTATGCTTAAACAGTGTGAACTTTTAGCTTCAGCAAAATTCAATTTCAAAACTCAATTTTTTTTAGGCTGAGAGCTCTTGACTTTCAAGAAGTTGCAGAGGTTTTTCAGTCCATCAACACGGCACTCAGCAGTGTCTCCCATGTTGCAAATTCTCTTTTTTTTTATGTATGTGTCCCTTCATTTTTCATCATCCTCGTATGAAATTCTGAACCAACAGAAATTTTCACAGAAAGCTAAGTGACTCATCGGGCTGTCATGGAAAGATCTGCAACTTCCTACCCCAAGCAGCAGTGCTAGGCAGTTGCCTGTGATTCGTACTGGGTGTGGGTCCCAAATTCATCCCAAGTATTGCTGGAATTGTAGAAAGTGGCAAGTGACTGTGGGTGCAAGCACCCTGCCAGAGGTAGGTTGGAGGCCGCTGAGGCTCAGTAGTGATGAGTCGGCCTGACTTTGTTGTCATCTGTAGAGCAATCCTGTTTCACACCAGCTGACAGCCTCATCACAAAGATCAGACTGCAAACCTGCAATAGGATTAGAAGCAATCCAAGTTACTGCTTTGTGCAGGGCAATTGGTGGGCCCAGTAACAGGTGTGCATAGATAGCACGGAAAGAATTAGGCAGCAGAGACAAAAAGTAAAAACATCAACTGGGCAAAATGATGATCATACCAGATTGTCAAGATATTATATCTGCGTATTGCTGATGTTTATTTTCATTTGTTGAACAGCAGTTTGTTTTTATAAAAATGATTTTTGGCATGTGGGAATATTCAGTATCTCGTTGGCTGATTTGGTTCTTTGCAGGGAGAGATTATTCTGTTTGCCTGTTTCAAATTCATTTTCTATTTAGTATGGAAACAGTAACCCTGAATCTGGGTTAATCCATCTTCTGGTTGGACATGATGAAGATCTGAACGAACTGAAAAAAAGACAAATTGCAGCCGGCATGTAACAAGCCCCTCTTCTTTCTGTTAAACCTCTGTTAATAACATGTGAAGGAGTGACGACAAAGAGCTTCTGTCCTCTTTATGAAAGACCCTTAAGGGCAGAGGCAGGCTGTAAGAAACTATTCTTTTGCTAATGATAGCTGAATTACTGAGAAAGCTCAGTGTTAAAAATCCACGACAAGGATCTTGTACATGGAAAGGAAGTATTTCCTTGGCTGACTTTCTAATGACTGTCAAACATTTGCAGCCATTAGACAAAAAGAAGCATTGTCATGTAAAGACACAAGCAACCTACTGCTTGTACTGTGGTTACATCTGCAGGCTGGGTAGCAGTGAGCACTTGAGTGGTCACACAAACAATCAAAAAATCGACTTCTGATTCTGAGTTTTCGTTACTTCAGTCTCTCTACCTGTCTCTCTTTGTTTCCTTCCTCCCCACCTCCCCTCTTTTTTAAGGGTAGCCTGAATTGTCATTATTTTACTAGATAGAACTTGTAGCCTTTTAACATATTTTTTTTTCCTGAGTTATGTAAAAGTCTTTTCCACACTAGTAACGTTGTTTGCTCTTTCAAGATCCTTAGGTTCTAAGTCACTGTAACTCTTTCCTTAGCTCAAACCATGCGCATTAATGTATGTACTATATGTAAAACTTAATGGCTTGAAGATTACTCTTGCTCAAACACAGATATACATTTTCTATGTGACTTAAAGGTTTCTGTAATTTCCTGTTCTGACATGTATTCCAGTGTATAGTTTAGAACTGGGAATAAGTCCTAGGCACATATTTCTTGTATTTTCAGAAAAATCCACTAAAAACCTGACCTCCCATTGTGTGATTGTAACTTTAATATTTTGTTTTGCTTTTTTTTCTTCTCAAATATGCTCCTGAAAAAGGACAAAAAAGTTGATGGTTCAATAATTGCAACAACTGTAACAAAGCAGCCTCATCACAAAGTCCACAACTGAACTCTCGTAATGTTGATTTTTTTATAGTAATGGTATTTTGGCAATAACATGGAGAATTAACACCTAAATAGAGAGGATGAAAGATCATTCATGCAGCTTATATTGCAAGCTGGAATCAAACAGGTGGCCTGTACTTTTTTCAGCATTGTGAGAGCAGCAAGGGACTGATTTTGGGGGTGGCAATTCTATAACAAAAGACTTAGAAATTAGGCAGTTACATGTGTAAACATGTAACAGGGGACTAAGTGTGTTTGCTAGTGAAGCTTGCCAAGTTGTACACCCAAAATACTTTTTGGTGAAAGCTGTGTGTACATTAAGATTTCTTTTTATCTGGTTGTTTGTTGTTTTGGGTTTTTTTTGCCCTGGCATCACCATATGAGTAAGGCTCTGTTGGCAAAAACCTAAGTATGTATGTGGTCTATGATAGGAAGTTCTCCTGTCAGCAAGATGTCTCAGCTGAGCTGGGGAAAAAAAACACACACCCTAAGCTCATATATCTGTCCACACAGAAAGCAGCTCTAATTTTGGCTTAGTTAGAGTCATTAATGTAGGCGTGGTAGATCCACTGGTGGAAAACACCTTTATTATCTTGTTTTGCTAAAATATTGCTGCCAGCAGAGCAAATTCACAGAATCTTTTTAGTGGAAAGAAACAGGTTTATAATACAGCTAAATGTGAAGTGTTCACTGTAGGAAAATTGGACTGTACTAGTTGTCCAGGATACATGCCTTGAAAAACACTTGCTAAAAAACTCTAAGGAGTTGCAGTGTACCCCAAATTACCCATGAGGTCTTCACATCCTGCTGTGATTAAAAGAGATAATCTAGTCCTTGAATACATGCACTATGAACTACAAATGTAGAGAGGATTTGTATCAGATAGTAAAGAAATGATGAAGTTCTACCAGAGCTAGGATAATATGTTTCATAGTATGGATGATTAATGATAGCAATAACCTAAAAAGGGATGTGATGATAACTCTGTAATTCAAAATATGTGCACAAGAGTGGTTGTTCTTAGCCAAAACATTTCAACAAAAAAAATATGACCTTCTCATGCAAGTCAAACCAGCATGCTGTGCTCACTGCATCTACTCTCAGAAATGGAACTGAAAACCAGCACTGAACTATTTACTTTCCAGGCTCCAATGGTACCTCTCACCATTAAAAAAAAAACAAACAACTAGTAAGGAGTGAGATACATCTGCCTTAATTATAGACTGCTAAAAAATAGACATGTAATGATTTAGCCTTCTAAGCCTTCCAGTATGATCAATAGTGAAAAATAAACAACAGAAGAAGGCTGCTTATCTCAGCTGAAAATATACACCTAAGGCAGTAACTCTTCTTTTGCTGTGAAAGGAACCTGAAGGATTAGCTTCCAGTTTTTAAGCAACTTCATTAAAGTAGATTAATCCCTTCAAAGGCGTAGATTCAGCAGAGTGAAGGGCTTCAAGATTTTACGCCTCAAATACTTTGCTTTTGATTTTCTTATAGAATAGAACATCTTACACTTTGTTTTTCATAGTAACTTGCACTGGTTGCTACCATTCAACTCCCTTTGCAGTGGTACCTACATCACAAACCCACACTCATAATTTTCTCTCCGTGACACAGACACTGAGGATTAAAGGCTTGATTTAAATCTCATTAAAATGGGAAAGACTTGAATTGACTTTAATGGTATTTAGATTGAGTGCAGAGGAGGCTGAATGATGAACTGCTGTCAGGTTTGAAGTACAGGGGGTATTAAAGGGCAAACTAATAATGCTTCTGTTAAATGTTAAGTATCCATTCTTCAGAGACATTTGCCACCCTGGTCATTCAGTCTCATTCAGGATGACTGAATTAACTCAGTGAGCAATAAACAAAATTCTTAATGTGGTTGCTAGTTGTCCTCATGTCTTCTAATCTTTGTTACATTACAGTAATGTAAGATAGTTTTCGAAACATGATGTGTTTAATAGATACTACTAACAATTTATTTTATAAGGTACCTTTTGCCATCTGTGACTGTCAATCAATGTCTGTCTTCTATCAATTCTATCACCTTATAGGCCAATGAAAACACGTAGGGTTATATAAAGCCTACCAGTTGTAGTACCTACTGTAGTATCCACAGACTCCTGGGGCCTATGGGGAAGCAGGAGAAGGGCTTTTTACAAGGGCAAGTACTGCTAGGAGCAGGGGGCAATGACTTTAAACTGGAAGAGGGTAGATTTAGGCTAGATATTAGGAAGAAATTCTTCACTATGAGGGTGGTGAGACAATGGAACATGTTGCCCAGGGAAGTTATGTAAGCCCCATCCTTGGAAGTGTTGAAGGAGAGATTGGATGGGACTTGGAACAACCTGATCTACTGGAAGATGTCCCTGCCAACGCAGGGAGGTTGGAACTAGATGATCTTTAAGGTCCCTTCCAACTCAAGCCATTCTGTGATTTTATGATTTCTGTGGACTGTAAAAACCTATATATCTGAAGAGTCCTTACGTATCTGCACAAAATGAAGAGAAACCCAGTTGGAGCTGGTAGGTGCCTATGCTCCACTGAGGGTATGGACAACACAGGTTTTGGTTCATTCTGTGGCTGAAGGCAGGACATAACTCTCAAGAAACAGCTAGAAAGGGGAGCTTTGTTTTTCAAGTCCTCCTTTCATAAAGAGCTTTGAATCCATAGTCGCTATTTGACGTAATGACTGACGAAGTAAAGAAGGTGCAGGGACAGTCAGTCTTCATTTGCTGTTAAAGCTGAATCACTGTGCAGGGATGAAGGTAAGAAGCACAAAATGGAACATGAGGAAACACTTTTTTACAGTGAGGGTGCCTAAGCACTGGAACACATTGCCCACAGTGATTGTGGAGTCTCCCCCACTGGAAATATTTAAAAGCCACGTGGACATGGTCCTGGGCAGCTGGCTGTAGGTAGCCGTGATTGAACAGGGACAGTGGACACTTTCAGCATCAACCATTCTGTGATGAAAGACAAAGTCTTTTGGGTAATGGGGTGTCAACCAGGTCTTTGTTTCTGAATCCTTGTGAGAAGAGAAATTTGTGAAAGGAAGGCATCCTGGCTTCAGCTGTGTTCTGCTAGGACTGCTTAACCACTTTTTATTAATAAAGTATGGAATTACACCAGTGCTTGATGTATGGATAACACTACATACTCCACCGGTGAGCCCTGGTGTCCCTGATCTACTGAACAAAGTGTTTTCTTTCCTGTACTGTCTGGATGCATGAATCTTGTGCTACTTTCTGCACAGTGGTCCAGCTTCAACATGGAGAACAGAAGACATGATCTTCTCTGGTCTGTTGTTAAGTGGGGAATCACTCATTTTGTCTCTATTCTCTTAAGCTAAGACACTTCATATTATCTTCCTGTGTTAAGGTGCTCATGAAGAGTCCCTCACTGGCTTTTCTGGGATTGACTTGTAGAGTCATGTCAGGTATTGCCAGGACCTCCATCATGCCTGTAGGATGGGGATGTTGCTAAGGTTTTACCTTAGTTAGTTAAATTGGACCATGGCCTATTTCCTGGTTCTGAAGACTGGTGGTAGAGATGGTCCTGCATCCAAACTGCTTAGGTTTAGACCTATCTCTAGAAATTTGTATTGAAGAGAGCTAGTATGAGCAATGCAAAACATGTCCAGGAAAGCTAATAATTAGGCAGTAATAAAAGGCTGTTATGAAGGGGTCTGATGTTCAACCTCACTTTCTGTTTCTCTGTACTTAGTAGAATAGATGTACCCATATGTTACATTTAAGCACAAAAACTAAGTGTGCCTGGAAGCATTTGTTAGCATGGAGTGGACTTCACCCAGAGAGGTGAATTCCCTTAGCCCTCAACTAGTGTGGCTGCACTATGTCTTCATGGAAAGGTCCCAAGCCAATCTTAACATCTGGTAAGTGTTTGGAAGAATTCTGATTTGCATGGGCTAAAACTGTAAGAAGAACCTACTAATAATTTACAAATTTACAACTACTAAGTATTGTATGGGTTTTAGTCCTATCCTTGGAAAGTCTTCTGTTTTTTTTTACTATTCCATTAATGTGAAAGTAAATACAAAACATGTTGCATGTGGGACATATTCTCAGTGAACTTCCTGTGCTGTTGACGTCTAGTCATGCTGCAATCAAATCCAGATTATGTAAACAGGAGAACAGGATATCATTCAGGATTTCCATACTGAATCTTGGATTAATATTAAAAATTCTCTTAAATCTCCCATAATTAAATTTCCAGATAGAAAATGAAGTCAGATAGAAGAATCATGGCTAGTGAAAACGAAGTGTATTTTCAGGAATTCTGAGGAAAAGTAAAAATCAAACATAATTCTCCATTGACTGCCTGTATCAGGGGAAAGTGTAATGTATAGGCACACTGGATGCTGCCTGTGGCCTGCTCTGCAGCATTATTGAGAGACCAGATGCAAATATAGATAGGACATCACTGGCTATATCGGTATGATGATATGAGTGTAGTTATCCTTGATGGTGAGGGCTAGTTTTTCCCAGAGGTTTTGAATGGTGTTCTGGAGACATGTATATACAATATATGTATTGACTACATTTTGGATTTGGCAATGAAAATACCCATTACTTCATACTGTCAAATTAAGTTAATTATTCTATTTAAAAGAGCCCAAAGAACCAGTATACCAAGGAGGTATAATGGTCTCCACAGTCCTTGTTAAAATTTTTAAAATATTAAACAGATTCACTTAAAGAAAAAGAACCCATATGTGCAATTCTATGACATGCTGTATTGTTTATTCTGCTTGAGAGTTGGAAAAGAAAATACATGGTACTGGAAATTGAATTGAATTTTAGTATTTTTGTAGAGGCTGAAGACATTAAATCTCCAGACAAACTTCAGGAAATCTTCGAAGTGCCGAAGAGCAAATAGACAAGAGTAGAAAGACAGAAATCCCAGAGCTACAAGGCAATCTTTCACATGACATTCAGGTAGAGTCAGTTTTATTTACACTTTGTTTGAAGAAAAGTAAATTATTTTTGTCCATCAGCAATCTTAGATTTGTGGGTATCCATGCCAGTGTTAAAACTCATGCATCTTTGTTGTCTATATCATACTACAAATCTGAATTTAGAACTAATTCCTAGCCTGCAGTTGCCGCTCAGTGACTTTCTGCTCTTATTCATACATAATGAGAAATACAAATACCAATGCAAAATAATTTGATTTCTGAGTTAAATACTTCTGATTGCTGACTTCCAATGACTTTACTCTCCCAGTTCTAAATAAAGACTTGAATAGATGGCATTTAGTCATAGAAAACAAACCCAGCTTTTTCATGATGACTTCTGTAATGTGTTGATGAGGCATTCTCTTTCTGCTGAAGAAAGATAGATTTCATTGGGTTTTCTCTTTGCATTCAGGGCTTTGCATAATTTAGCAAGAAAAGGAAATAATGAATACACTCAGTGCTCATGCTAGCTGGTGACTGCAGACTTTGGAATAGGAATGAGAATCCAGCTTCCCACATTTGTGAAAGCATGCCCTAATTGCTGGAGAAGAGTAATCACATTTCTGCTTGTTCTCCAGACTAATCAATCTTGGCTGCATTTTTAATTTTTGTATAGCTGCACAGATGAGCAGCAGGGATGGATAATCGTTGCTTCTCGATCCCAGCAGCCTGCAGTCTGACATCTGGTGCACTTTTCTTGAGGTGAGAAAATGTAAACTGACATCTGAAAACAGTTCCACCCCCCCTTTTTTTAGAAGGTATTGTATGTGTTGAGTGTATGAAGGGCTGAAAAGGAATAAGTCAGTAAACAGCCTTTTTTGAATAGTAAATACACAATTTGCATAGGAAATTCCCTAGTTTTGAATTTTAGAAGGATGATGGTCAGGACTGCTGTAAATTTCATGGAGTTTATGCCTTCAAAGTATGTTATGTGGGCACAGAGTCTACCTGCCAGACTGGACTTCTTGGGAAAATAGGCATAATTTAAAAACCTGCTTTTGTATAAACATGAGACACATGCTGAGCTGCTCAGCTGTGCCAAAATGGTAGCAATCTTGTGTGTGCTTAGAAACAGACTGTCACAGGAGGTGCACTGGTATAGACATGGGGCTGCATCCAAAATCTCACTACAAATATAGACTTGTTGCTTTGGTCAATAAGCTGAGCAAGGAGATTTGTGGGAGGTGATCCTGAGGCCTTAAGGATATTTCTCTCTAGCCATCACACAGAGGACATGCACTATGACACACAAAAAGAGGCACTGGGAAGAGTAGGACATCTCAAATTATACTAGTCACCTGTGTTCAGACAACTGAAAACCACCACTTGGGCTTTAGCATGACTGATACCTTATGAGGGTATCTCTTCACGTATCTATTTTGTTCATGATTTCTGGCAGAGCTCAAAATACAAAATAGTGCCTTGTGTACAATAACATGGATCTAGATTTGGCTTTTAGTTCTGGATCTTGTAAGATATTTTCTCAGTTTGTTAAGATTAATGTTTTTTAAAAAGCTGTTTTTAATCCAATTATTCCCATGTCTAAAATGATTCATGCTCTCAAGTCTTCCTACAACAAAACATAGGCCTAGTCTGACTTGTTCTTCCTCTTTCAATTTTTCTTTTAAGTAGCCTCGATGATGGTTGACACTAGAACCAGGAATCCAGACACATTGACATCAAAAGCAATTGTGATATGTATGTGGCAACAAGGGTGGGGGGCAGAGTGGAAGGAAGAGGAGCACTTTGAAGATGTCATGATAACTCAGGCATGTTTAGATTCAGTAAGTAGGTGTGCCTTTTTCTGTATCCTGCTCATCTGCAGACTAGGATGTTTAAAGAGAGGGAAAAATGAAATGTTATTTCCAGTAAAGGGGAGGAGACTTAACAATGGTAAAATCATTATGAAAAAACAAACAGTGGAGAGCACATTCGAATTTTTAGCCAAGAAATAACAGAAAAAAAAGGCATATGCATTTGAATTAGAGAGGAAAATTGCTGCATTTAACTGTTTTCCAAAACACTGATGTTTGTAATTTATTGTGACTGCATTTTATAAAAGCTGTTAAAATAAACCTGTGGCTGGAACTGAATATTTTTCCCTATGAGTTTCATTGTTTGCCAGAAATGTGATCAAAATTAACTGGAAATTTAACTTATATTTTCAAATACAAAATTAATTTGGTTGTTGTTTAGTTGGTAGCAGATAGATCAGGACCTTGTACATCTTGTGAGATTTTGACAGAGGGATGTCACAGAGCCCATGTGCTGAGGAGGCCTCTAGTGAATCACAAAACCAAAACCAAACCAGAGACACCAGTTAATAAATCTCCCCTAACCTACCATGCCTACCTACCATGATAGTCCTCATGGTCCTAATAAACTGAGTCCCAGACCACTCGTGGAGAAGGTGTACCAACAGGCATTTGATAAATCATGTCTGGCAGGAGTATGGGAGAAAGCGTTTCCCAAGCAGATTTCAACGACAAAATTGTCAGTGATGGTCAATAGGTTGCTCCACATAGTGATACATTTTCAGCAACAGGGCAATGGCACATTAAAGGAAGGCCAGGAACTGTGATTTTGCACAATGGCAAGGCCCACCTCTAACTGCAGAGTGTTTCTTCCATCTCTACTATTCTTCAAACCTTCTGAACCTGCTGGAAGGGTAAGGACAATCAGAAGTCACCACAACCACTGCTGGAGTGGTTGTGCACTTTTCTCCAGCAGTACCAGGAGGAAGAGACACAACTCGTTCAAGAGCAGTTAGGAACTATAGGATTAACTTTTAGCTTGCAGATATTTTCAAGGGCTTTATCCACACAAAAAGAAAAGTGATTCTACTTTTTTTTTAATGAATGTTGAGAACTTATCCCATAATCCAGATAATGAACCTGTAACTTCAATATATTACCTTTGCCTGAGACCATTTTAACCCCTGCTCCTCATTAGCACAAAATCTATTATTGGAATATTCTCACAACATTCTGTTCTCCTAGGTGAAAAAAATATTTGACTATTTAATAAAAAATAAAGCAGTGTCGGGAAGAGACATTGAGAGAAAACATCAGAACACCCCAGGTTTCTAGAGGTACATAAGGTAATTAAAGCATCAAAATAAATTTAAAATTATTTGTTCAACTACTGCACATATATGTGCACACTTCATGTTGATAGTAGTGTTTTTGGGACACAACTTGTAAAATGTTAATTTTGTTTGATGCCAGATCAACCTTGCCTAATTTTGCTCTAAATATTTCCAATTTGAGCTTGAGTTGAAGATATACATTCAACTGAGTTTCAGTGGTCTGCTCCCTTCCAGCTGTTTGTTACCACATTTATGCCACTTACTGCCTTATATTCCACCAGAAAAGTGATTTGTGAGTACTTCCTAACTAATTTCAGGAAAATTACTTGGACTGATTTATTCAGTTTAAGCAATTTACCTGGTTTTCTTCAACTGAAGTGGATTAGGAAACACTAATATAAACTGTTCTTCTAGCAGTATTGTAGAAATGCTAAAATCTTTGGCAGTGCCTTCCATAGCTGGCCCTCACTGAAATGCACAGGGCAGGGCAGTGATCTCCAAGGACAACTCCCCAAAGCACAAGAGGACCATCTGGATGTGCAGGAAACAGCAGGTGTGGCAGGCAGCCAGCTTGGCTGAACAGGGAACTCCTGACTGAGCTCAAACACAAAACGGAAATATACAGAAAGTGGAAGCAGAGATGGACTAAGGAGGAGCATGGAAAGCATTGCTTGAGCTTGAAGCAATGAGCTCCACAATCAGTCTCACTGCAGTCTGTGGGAAAGTTAGGGAGCAAATACTCTTGGAGACCATTTCAGGGCACATGGGGGACAATAATGTGATTTAGCAGTTGTTCTCTTTAATATCTTTATTAATGATCTGGATGAGGGGGTTGAATGCTCCCTCAGTAAGTTTGCAGATGACACCAAGCTACATGGGTGTGTTGATCTGCTGGAGGTTAAGGAAGCTTTACAGCAGCACCTAGACAGGTTAGACAGTGAGCCAAGGTTAATTGAAATGGGTTTAACAAGGCCAAGTGCTGGGTCCTGCCCTTGTGTCATAATAACCCTATGGTTAGCTACAGACTTGGCGATGTGTTGTTGGAAAGCAGCAGGTTGGAAAAGGAGCTGGGGGTATTGATTGACTGTCACCTAGATATGAGCCAGCAGTGCACACAGGTGGCTAAGAAGGCCAGTGGCATCCTGGCTTGTATGAGGAACACTGTAGCCAGCAAGAATAGGGAGGTGTTCTTCCCCCTGTACTGAGCACTGGTGAGGCCACACCTAGAATATTGTGTTCAGTTCTGGGCTCCTCACAATAAGGACATAGAAGTGCTGGAGAATGTCCAGAAAAGTGCAATGAGGCTTGTAAAGGGCCTAGAGCACAAGTCCTATGAGGAGTGGCTGAGGGAGCTGGGGTTGTTGAGTCTGGAGAAGAGGAGGCTGAGGAGAGTCCTCATTGCCCTTTACAACTGCCTGAAAGGAGGCTGGAGTGATGAGGGGGACAGCCTCTTCTCCCTGGTGATATGTGTGATAGGACCAGAGGGAGTGGAAGCAGGCTGTGTCAGGGGAGGTTTAGGTTAGATATTAGGAAGCATTCTTTCTACAAAAGGGTTGTCAGGCATTGGAATAGATTGCCCAGTGAACTGGTGGAGTCATCATCTCTGAATGCATTTGATCAGCATGTGGACCTGCTGCTTAGGGACATTGTCCTCATGTGTGATGCTGGTCTTGTGCATGCTGTTTTGAAGATGTAGCTGTTGAACGCCATGGATTTGTGAGTTCAATTCCTCAGCCTTAGCACAAAATTCCTATATGTCTTTGTCTGCTTAAATGATGGTAGTGCTATATATAGTGTGGTGGTGAGGATTCCTTCATTGCCTTCTGTACAAAGCAATGGTAAGGAGGTCCCTTTTGAGTTTCTTTGCTTCTGTTAACCCTGTGCTGGTTCACTGCCAGATAGCTGAAATGGAAGGATGCCTGATTCATTTGAGAGTGACAGCCTTTGCCATTTATTCAGTCTGCATCTCTTAGTTGTATGCACATTACTGTGTTATCATTCAATATTAAACACTCACACGGTTAGAAAAAATTGCATGAAAAAAATATTAATGATAACTAGAATCTGCTAAGAAATATTTTACTAGATGTTGGAAAAGCTACAGTTCTCCCAAGAAGACAGGAGGTTGTATCTAAGAAAAGAAGCAGTCTGGATGTAAGAGAAATGAGGGCAGAACAAATAATACAAAAGAAGACATATTTATGAGTGATATCAAGGAACAGCATAGAAGCCAGCACATAATGAAAATTAATGAAGGAAGATTAAGGAATAAAAGAGGAAGCCTGTAACCATCTGGGTTAAAGAAAATGTATTCTGTGAGTAGATCCAAACAAAACTAGTGCTAACGATATAAAAGGCTAGACGACCCTAAAAGAATTACAAGGCTGCCACAGAATAGGCAGAAGCGTTCCATAAATGTTTCACTTCTGTAGTATGAACTGGGGAGAAAAATGAATTATGTCTTCCTTTTGGGTGATGGTGATTTAATATCCTCCAGTGGTACTAAGGATTGCTAGCAGGTGCAAGATGTTGCATGATTGCAGTTCCAATAATCTTGCAACCAAACTCTTGTCAAGATTAGTGTTGAGATTAGTATAAAGAGCCTCTGGTTTTGATTTTCAAGAAGCCTTGGAATTTCCAGAGGACCAGAGAGAATCTAACACTGTGCCATTATTTTAAAATAAAACATGGCTAAAAAAAACCAGACCTGGATAATGCAGGCCTGGCAGCTAGACCATAGTATTAGTCCATATAACGGATGAGTTTGCATACTTAGTTTAATAAATATTAAGAAAGGTTAATATAATTAATTTCAATCAGTGAAATCCAGAGAAATATACTTTTGCAAAATTACTGCATATTTTTAATGAAGATCCAGCTTTGGTTGGAGAACTGAGTAACTTCTGGTACAGATTTCTCTTGGCACTGCATGACAACTTCATTAATACACTATAGGAAAACAGGTCAACGTAGCACACATTACATTGATGAAATACTGTTTATCTCCATACATAATTGTAAATAACAGTGCCTTGTTTGATTAACTATGTTTCTCATGAGAGGCCAGAGGGACTCTTTCTGGCTCTATGTCATTGAGTGCTTTTACTAATGACTGGGGAAAGGGACGTAACATTTTGTCTGAAAAAATTTGGTGATTACACAAAGGTAACAGGAGTTAAAAATTAAGAAGAGATGGATCAGAAATAAAGAGTGTTCTGGGATACTGGGTAAGTAAGAATAGACAAAAAGATGGCATTTCTGTAAGGCCAAATAGAAGGTCTAGCATCTAGGAAGCCATAAAGATGGGAAAGAGGACATTCCTGTGAAGTAATTGTTCTGAAGAGGGCTTGTTATAACTTTCTATCAAGCCCACATGGACAATGAAACGCAAATGCTGTCCTTAGGTGTATCCATCGGAGAGGATGAGAAGGTTAAGTCATTGCTGGGTTTGGCAGAGAAGCAATTGCTACTGGAATAGTGTGTCCAGTTCTAGTGCTCAGAATGCATGATGGATGAGAATAATTTGGAGAAGGGTCAAAGAAAAGCCATGGGAATATTAAAGACCTGGAAAGTCTCCAGGAGTTCAATCTACTTAGTTTATCAACGTGATGACTCAAGGATAATTGGTCACAGTGCACAAAAGCAGAACAAATAGCAAAGGGCTGTTCAGACCAGCAGTCAGAGGTCTGACAAGCATCTCTGTCAAATGGTGAAGCTAAAAATAAAAAAAAAAAACAAGCAAACTAAAAAAACCTTTCTTTTTCTTAACAATCCATTATACTAGCAGATAAATTCACTCACCGAACAAGTGTGGCATCGCTAGAAGTTTTTAGATCTAGATTGTTTTTCTCTAAAGACAAGTTTTAAGTTTCAAGGGGACTACATATTCTGATGCAAAAATAACCCTGTGAAAATCTGTGGACTCTGTCATTGATTGGATCAGATTTCAGCCCTCTGTCCTTTATCTATGATTGTATGGATAAGTCCCTTCTTCACTATGCTCTGAGATGGTCTCTGTATCTATATGGCACAACACAGGAATGATGCTACCTTAGATCTGACAAGCAGTACAGCAGTGTTGTTCTAGTAATGAGCTCAAGCTAATTAACCTTGTCATGCATAAGGGCCAGTCAGTTATCTGTGGTAAAGTCACTATTCTGCTTCCCTTTGTCAAACTGGGTCTGCACAAACCAGGGTTGTGCAGTTGTCTGATGCGTGTACAGTTTTACATAGACCCTAACTAAGTACCTTTTCATGTACTACAAAAATGGTTGCAATAAAGTGCTTCTCACTTTAATGAAGGTAAAGTCATTACTGTAAGTTGCGCTGTAATATTTTAAACTGTTTTATGTGTCCTGACACCAGAGATAGCTGAGACATGATGGGATGTCTAGTTCCCTTAATATACTAGCCACACTGACACACTATTCCTGATTTTCTTAGCTGTTTTTTTGACTCTGATGTGTGTGATGTTCCTACTTGTAACATTTAATGAGAAACACTGAACAGAGGGTTTATTGTGACACTATTTATACTGAGAAGGGGAAACAGATGACAAGAAAATGCATAACTCTTCTGTGAAAAACTGTGAAATAACAAAAATCTAGTAGAAAATTTTTCACAGTTGTTCATAGTTGTTTATCATCCCAGTCAGTAGGCAATTCATTGCACCAGAATCTCTCTGACTTTCTATTTACTCCAAATAAATATTTGCAACATGCAAGTAATTATTTGTGTTACAGAATCTCATTCCTGGAATGTTCCAGGCACATTCTCTGATTCCATGATACCTTTGTGGGCTAAGGTCATACGTTACCTAGTCTGCCTGAAACAAGGGTCTCCTAGATATTAGAGTCACTTGGAACTTTGCAACATCTTTCTAAAAAGCTTTCCCCAGATTAATAATCCAAATAGATGAATATGCAATGACAATTCAGAATTAAAATTACAGCTGTCTCTATAAATGCAAGTGTATAAACACTTCAATAATCTGAAAAATAAAAAGGAATTACACAAAAAATTGAGAGAAGTCTGAGGCTGGGTATAAAACCAGTAAAAGCACATGTAGATTAAGTCAAGGTGGGTTAAGGGAGCAATCTGTACCTCAATTTTAGGTACCTCATGAAATGATCTTCCTCAAGTGCTTCTGTCTCCATCTACAGCAGTTGAATTCAGAGCAGGAGAGTGGGTTTTGAAATAAACCCCTTGTTTTTCATCACTTGCTAGGATTTATTTTGGTTCTCAGAGGAATTTCAGAGGTTGCAAAGTAGATTAGTTTTGGAAGAAAATAAGTCCATTTCCATTTGTTGTGTCCTCTGACATCTGATGGGGATACTAGTGTGTAGGGGTCCACATCACCCATAGTGCACAACACATATCTTAACAGACCTGTGGCGGTTGAACGCCCCTGAGAAACCCTGTGGCAACCCAGAGTGGTTCTTGTGCTATAAGGGCCATGTGCCATGACTGCAAGGGCTGCTGAGCCTTCTAAAAGCCTGAGGACCATGAGCTGCAGGATATATTCTACCTAGCAGCTAGCTGCATCAGAAATGGTCTTCTCTCACTTTTTTCTTCACTAGTCATTCTGTTGTAGTTTCAACAACAGAGTGATGCGCCCATTGTGGTAGGCCTGGGAAAACATTTCCAAGGTTTTATACTAAAACCATGTTATGTGACCCTTCCCCTCCATGAACACAGGTCCTTTGAATGGCATTCATAGAATCAAAGAATGTGTGGAGTTGGAAAGTAGGAAAGATCAGGGGGTGGAAATGGATCAATATGTAAAGATTATTTAACATTTTTCCCATTGTAAAATGGGAATAATATCTTTCTGGGACACACTAAAAGGAAAGTCTTACATATGATGAATGTTTTGTAGAGTTTCAGTGTGAGATAACATTGATTTTAATACCTTTCAAATATTGTGTAGTAGTTTGGCAGTGTCTGTTGTGTGCCTGTTACAGCAAAGTCAGTCAGAAACTGTCAGCTGCAGCTGCAAATCTCTAATTCTGTATTGCATAGAAGTCTGGTATTGTCTTTAATGTGGTGTGTGTTTTAAGGAATAATTTTAAAAGCATACTGATGTAAATGAGGTGAAGAAACCGACATGCCTAGTCAGGTAGGTAGCCTGGAAGAGAAAATTCTTAATCGAAGCGGACAAAGTGTTCCCTCGTCTTGTTTAATTACTAGTGAGGAATGCATCTGCTTATCTTCATTAACTGTACTTGACGTCTGTATATAAATGATGTGTGTTTCACAACTTCCTTCCTGCTTTTCAAGAAGCCCAGCAAAATCAAAGGTTTCAGAACAACAGAATTACTACTTCAAGGTCACTCTAAATGTATACAATGGGACAAAATGGAAGAAAGTGTGTATGTTATCCCTAGTGTCACCTTAACAAATAAGATATTCTCTTGCTTCTTATCCTCCAAAAGATGCAGTAGGTTCATCTTATTTCATCAAGTTGTAGAAAAAAATTATTCAGAAACCCTTGAGAGATACTGGCTTCATATTTACTGTACAATGAGTTAATGCAGTGAGAGATACAATAATAGCTTAAGAACTGTTGGATATTAAAGGGTAGACAAAATCCAGATATAGTAGTCTACAGAAAGAAGATGTGCAGACTTTGAATATTTATTTTAAACTAAAATTAACATACCTACTCAGTATTATTAGCACTATACCTGGCATGAACGGCTCACAATAAAATAAAACAAAAAAAAATAGAAGAAAAAAAATCACTTAGTGATATGAAACTTGTTAATCTCTCATAAAATCAACATGTCAAGTACAGCATAGCTCTCCCATGGTGCCCTTAAAAAATTTATAGCCCTGAAGGGCCTTTTCTAATAAAGTCCTGTCAGTTCTCTTACACATCAACACATCTTTGCCTGGCAAACTTCCATTGACTTCAGCTGCCCAGCTATCCCACAAGGAAGCCAGTTTTGGTGCATTGTAAGACAAGCTTTCAAAAATGTCTACTGACTCTTGTTGTTGTAAGTACATCTGTTCTTACTCAGTGCTCCATGTCAAAACATCAGTTCTTAATCCATAACCTCCCAGAATCTTTTTAGTCAAAAAAAAGTGACTAACAAAAAGACTTGATCTCCACTTTTTTTCTAATGCAGTAACCTGTCTGTCTGACCATATGCCCATTCTCTGACAGGGGCAACTTTTCTGGGTTCACACAGGAATTACACATATGATAGAACAGGTGACATTTGAATGACAGAATGTTTGAAGTTGCCAGAGACCTTTGTGCTCCAAGGCAGGATCACCAACAACAGGGTTCTCAAAGCTGTGCCCTGTCAGGTTTTAGGTATCTCCAAGGATGGAAGCTCCACAGCTTCTCTGGGCAATCTGTTCCAGTTTTCCACTAAATAATGTTTTTCTTATAAAAGAGATTTCCTGTTTCAATTTATGCCCACTGCCTCTTGCCTGGTCACAAGGCACCTGGCTCTGTTCTCTCTGCTCCTCCCCATCAGATATTTATACATATCAATGAGATCCTCCCTAAGTCTTCTTTTCTCCAGGCTAAGCAGGTGCAGCTCTCTCAGCCTCTCCCTATGTGTCAGATGCTCCAAAAGTGCAGTTCAGTAATTAAATACCTTCAAAACCAATATTGTCAGTTCTTTTTGAGTCTTTCAAATGCATCCAAATCCAGTTGTTTTCCAAGCCATCTTTTACTTCATGAACATCACTGGTTGGAAATTACTTTGTTTTCCATTAGGAATTCTGAAATTTCTGAATATAAGCAAATAACTTGTCGGGTTTTTTGTGTGTTTTCTGTTTTGTTTGGTTTGGTTTTGGTCTTGTTTTATGTTTTAGTTTGTTTTGATTTGTGCTTTTTTATTGTTGTTTTGCAGTTTTATGTTTTTTTCTGTTGTAGGGTTTTTTGGTTTGGGGGGGGTTTTGGTTGTGGTTTTTTGTTTGTTTTGTTTTGTTTTGCTTTTCAAATAAAGCAAACAAATGGTCATGATATTTTTATAGAATCATGGAATTATTGGTTAGGCTTGGAAGGGACCTTAAAGATCATCTGGATCCAATCCTCCTGCCATGGGCAGGGACACCTCCCACTAGACCAGGTTGCTCAAAGCCCCATCCAGCCTGGCTGTGAACACTGCCAGGGAGTACTTGCACAGTCAAACATTTACTCTTGCTGTAGTAAGTAGTTACACATCACTTAGGATCCACCTGCACGGATGGAAGCAGACTGACACTAGCTCACTCTACCCAAGATGTGAGTTGAATAGAAGTTAACCTGCTCCACCCTAGAAGCAATGCAACTACCTTAGCCTGAGCTCTGCAGCTCCTGGCTTTCTACTATTAATCTTGTAGACGTGCCTAATGGATATTCAAAGTACTTGAGAACAATTTGATGGGTTCCAGATCATAATAAATCTTTCTACAAATAAAAGAATCACTAACATTTAAAAGCCTTTTAAAACGTGTTTAAAAAACTCCTTAACACAGTCAGTAAAAAGGGATTATTTAGATCCACTTAACGAGTTAACATATACTGAACGAGTGTTAAGATACTGATTTTACATTGAAACTTTGCTTTTTCTTCTGAAACACCCCCATATGCTCTACAAACTGACAAAGGCTTTGGAAGGCTCCCATCTTCTAGTACTGAAATGTGGTCACCTCCAGCGTGAGACAGAGCAGAGGTCTCCCTGCAAAGTGCAACACTGCAGACCAGGGCAGCATGCTCTTCTAAGCCAGGCTGCAGTTTGTAGGAAGAGAGAGGAACAGAGGAAGCAGATTGTAATTATTTAAGCTAGAATTTGGCCAAAAGCCTATGGTTGGCAATCCTGCTCTTTTGTAAGAGTGTCATGAAATGTTATTGTACTCCAGAGTTTACACCTCATTGGAAAGACTGGAGTAAAGATGCTCAGAACTTTAGTAAAAAATAATTTCTTTTTTCTTATGAAAGCTGTAAGCTCTTGAGCAGGCAAAAGCACAGTGGAAGTCTCAACAAAACATATAAACTAGAAATCCCTCCTATTTTTGCTTCAGACTATATCTTGCTATTTGTTTCTGCTTGTTTTACTGTGACCAGCATTTTGACTGATGCAATGCTTTTATCTGCATGTGTATATCCACACAGGCAAAAACACATATATGCATAGACATACTTATCAATAGAGCATTTTAAGTTACTTATATATTAAGTACTACAGTAGAAATTTCTAATTTTTCAGCTAACTAAATAATAATTTGTTAGATTCTGTTGCATAAATTACATATATATGTAAGCAAATATCAAATTACCTCACCTGACACATTTTAAGTGAAGTATGTCAGCTTAAGTATGAATACTTACATAAGAAGACCAAATGCTTCCAAGGTACAAAATACTGAGTTGCAAATATTAAGGACTTTGCCATATTATTTGTTCTTTAACATGAAGTTTGGGTAAACAAATTTAACAAGCGAATTTAGTAGTTAGTCCTACATGAAGTATCTCTACAGCTTATGGAGCCAGTTGAAAGAGTATCAATTTCATGGTTCATTTAACATTTCACAGTCTTTTTCCATCTACTGTCAAAATACAAAGTTCTAAAATTTTGGGGAAAAACAAAAAGCTTCAGTGTTACCACAAAATGGTCATAAATGTTCTGAAATAGTTAAATTACCAATTTTTAAAGTAACAAAACTGTAACATTGTTTCATAATAATTTGTCAATGGAACTGCAGGATTTCAAAAAGAATGCAAGTTAATAAATCATTATCCATCTTTTAATTGAATGTCATAAATCTGTCCTTCAGTGAATAATGCCTGATTGAAGCTTTTTATTAACAGATACTCAGATAAACAACAGAAGTATCTCTGTCAGTGCTCATTGGTTTTTATTATTTGTGTTTTCGGACACTTTTAGGGTGGCTATAGGGGATGGGAGGTTTTATGGCAATCCTGAAGTAGTAATTGTAGACATCCACTGACAGGCATCATCTAAGTTTTAAAGTGGTATCTTCAGTGTTACTGTTCTGAAACTTTTGATGTGGCTTTACATCGGATAACAGACGTAGCTCCCTGCTGACTGGTATGATCTAAGTAGTTACCACATCAGTACAGTAAAATTCCTTCCAGATTTAGACGAGGTATTAGGATGACATTCTTTAGTGCGAGGGTGGAAAGACACTGGAGCAGGTTGTCCATAGAAGTCATGGGTGTGTTCAAGGCTGGATGGGGCTTGGAGCAAGCTGGTGTAGTGGGAGGTTCCCCTGACCATACCAGGGGGGTTGGAACTAGATGATCCTCAAGGTCCTTTCGAACCCAAACCATTCTGTGGTTTTTATACTACCTCTCACAGTCAGGACACCTTTGGCTTGTCACATGTATTCCATGGAGGATTAAGATACTGATTAATAAGGGAAAGTATAAACTTCTGAAGGCTTTGCTTGCAATTATAGTAGAACTTTTTTTAAATAATAGCTTTCTTCTTGAAGACAAGGAAAGAGGACTCAGGGGGATGTGCCTTTACAGTGGTGAGGGTGAGCTTTACGGCTTCACAGCTTAATGAGAGTACTTGCAAAGACTGACAAGCACAAACAGACCACAGGGTTTTAATGACAGTACTTTTAAATTAGAAATTTGCAAGCCAATAAACTGCAAGCCAATAAATCTAACTACTGGCTGCTTTGGAATACAGTAATCTTACCACTGCTTAGTGAGAAGAAAGGCAACCAAGCAGAACACAGAAGACTCATTTTGAGTCTTTATCTCTCTTGATCCCTTGATGTGGACACCCACTCAGCAACCTGGATTAGAAAATGGAACAGAATTGCTCAGCATGTACATGGAGAACTCTTGGGCCTTCATGAGCAGACTACAAGAACATGGTAGTCTGAGCAAAAGGCTGGAGGAAGGTACAACTCCATGGACTAGACCCAGCCACAGGTTGCCAGTTGGACCATCATGCTTCACCAACAGCAGAGTGCCAAATCTACCCTTCTCAAGAGTGGTTATAGTGAGTCAATGTTTGAAGAACATCAGCTATATGTATGTCCACGTAGCTATGTAAGTTCTAGAGTTTTCAGAAAGGTGACAATAAGCTGCAGTTAATCTTCTCAGTGAAAGAGCCAAGGCTGCAGGAGATAAAACTGTGGATGACACCAAATTAAGTAAGTGAATTGTGGCATGTGAGATAGTTAGCTGGGCTGTGAAGACCACGGCCTACCTGTAGAAAGCTGCAGGATCTTAAAGGAAATATGCAAAAAATGTTTCTTCATAATGAGTGGTTGTTGAAAACTTTGGGCCATAGCATAAGGTGAAGGGAAAGGAAGTGAAAAGACCATGAGGGACATTAAGTAGAGACTTTGCTCACAAGTAATCTCATCTCTTCAGGTGCTTCTTGTCCAGGTACAGGAAGCTTGAAACTATGTGCTAAAGGTCCTGGGACCATGAAAAAAGACCAATCTACATGGATGCAGCAGGCCACCAATTAAACAGAAGGGCATCTAACCATCTGGAATAGAGCAGCAGTAGCAGCAAACATCTTTTAGGATGTACAGACACTGCAAGCATATAAAGTTATATATTTGACCAGCTACAGCATATGTAGTCTGATCCTGTTTTCTACTGCTTCAAGAAAGGTAAATTGAAATATGAACAAAATGGCATTGTCAGCATAAAAAGGGGTAACGGTTTTCAAGAGGCATATTCCAGCACTGACAATATACACTAAGGTTACATGCCATTGATTTGTGATGTCCCTAACACAGGAGGATTTGTGACTATATATGGGTGCATTGAGAGGAGATTGCAACTGACATTTTGAGCTAAAACAAACAGAGCAAAGATAGTCATAACTGATTGTTCCAACAAACACCAGACAATTCTGCAATGCGTATGCAAGTCTGAACTCTCTCCAATTTTCAACTAGCTACATAAAAACCATCCCACCCCAAAGCTTTTGAGTTTTGAATTGCTTGCCTTTTTTTAAAAATTTTTTTTACTTCACTGTCACTGTTTAACAACTAAATGGGAACCCTTTGGAAGAAAAAAGGTCAGACATCTTTTTGTAAATGAATCAAAATTACAAATATTTTATTGGTAATTTAGTATGTTTACACTGTCTGAACCACAGACATTATTTTAAGTGACCACAGAAAATGAATTACAGAATTATTTTACACAGCTATACACAATTAAAATCAAACCCTTTTAACATTATTTCAGTACATACAACATTCTCTTGCTAAGTCAATCATGTGTTGATTAAGAGCTGTTCAGGACACTGAAATACCACAGCTTACAGCAGATGCTTCATAGCCATCAAATTTTGCATTTGATTCTGTGAGGTGTAGTACCAGTGTATCAGTTCAAACCACCCAGGCTGAAACACCCTCTCTTAACTCCCAGAGAGTTGCGTGCAGGCAGAATTCAGAGCAGCTGGAGAAGTAAAACCTAACTACTATCCAAAGGCCAAAACACAGAGATGGGATATAGCTTCTTTAAAGTTTCTGGCTTTTCTTTTCATCTTGAGCCATTCAGTGTCAACTTTTCAGTTTACTGGGACAGATGACTCTCACTCTGTCACACTGCTCTGGGAAAGCACATCCAACTCCTATCAAGAGATGGAAGTGCCCCTCTGCAGTTGTTCTGCTACCTGTGAGCCCGTTTGTGGCTTAGAGAGCCTTAAACTGGCTGTTCTACCCCACAAGCTGGTTTTACCCTCTTTTCCTAGCTTTTCTAAACAAATCCTTTCTTTAAAAAAACCCACAGTATTTAGATTTTTTTTTTTAATTCAAGGTAGCAAATGTCAGCTAGGTTTTTTAAAGAGCTATTGCTGTGCCCTAATTCTGCTCCAACTGAATTTAATGGTTAGCATTCATTGATGTCCGTGAATGGAGAAATAGACATGTCCTGAGGACTTGATAAAATGCCAGTGTTGAGCATTATGAGACTTAATCTTAGCTAGAACTGTGTAGGAGCAGAAGTTTTGAAAAATTGTATTATTGCAGGAAATGTGAGCTTTGGTAAAAACACTGCTTTGAAAAATACTGCAAATAAGACAATAAGTGTACTAATACGTATATATCAGCTCCAAAAAGTGGACAGTATATATGGTCCTTATCTGCAAAACCTAAATGTCTGACCTAGCAGGACTTCTCTTAATGAAGAATTAGTCTAGGAAAATATGAAAAATATGTTACACAGTTGCCAATACAACAGCTATATTTTAAATTAAAATAACAACAATATACATGTACAATATTGTAACGACGTAACTTGATGAAAATAACACTGATCGGTATCAAACCTCGTATTTCACTGATTATCCATCCTTAACAGATGAAAAGCCCTTCACAGAAACAGAGGCAGGCAGGGGGTGAAGTGATGACGTTCACGGCTCACCGTGAGAAAGCTACCACGGAAGGTAAGGTAAAAATGTAAAGAAGAAAGCTTCAAATAAAAAGTTCAGCATTGTAGCAGCCGGGTGCACGTGCTGCAGAAAGACGGTAACGGCGACCTAAGGGTAGACAAACACCATGCACACTTGCACACACACTTGCACGCACAAACACACGCGTGCCCATGCTCCAAGGCATGGGCACAGATCCTCAGCTTGACTACACAAGCATTCAGGTGCCAGCTTCTGATGGGGGCAACACCAGGAATAGGGTTCAGCTCTCCTTTTCTCAGCTGTCTGCCAGCTAGCTGTGGCTAGCTGAAGTCAGGATGAGATGAAACCCACCCAAGATACCATCAGCTGAACATTTTGAGGAAAACTGTTTGCATCTTGAGCAGATTTAAGGCACTTTCTTTGAAAATCTGAAGTTAATCAAGACTGGGGAAAAGGGTAAAAATCCTTACGTGTGAAATTTGGAAATTAAAATAATAATTCCTGAGTTTTGATAAATATTTTATTATAATAAAAATACCATGCCTATTGAAAACATGTATTTCATAAAATCATGTTATATGACCCTTTTTCTTGAAAAAAGTTATGCCTTAGTGCACGAAACATGTTAATAAATCTTTGGGGACATTTGTAACAAATGAATAGGAAATTAAAAGCCAAAGAATGACCTGCCATGTATGTACAAAATGTGCATTGCTCCTGGCAACACACATGATGTTTACTACTGGCATCTTTACCTTCCTGTTTTCTTACAGGGTCCTGCCCATATTTTAATACTTTATAATTAATTATGCTTCACTAAACTATTTACAGAAGCAGAAACTCATCACACTTCTTCTTAAGCCCATAAATATGGAACTACAGAAGCAGAACATATTTTAAAACACTATGAAGACAAGTGTGCTACATAGCACTGTTCTCTAGAAGTACAATTTGTGAACTATTTTCTTTATGAAGATTTAAATCTCATTAAAAGTCCAAATTCTCCCTCTGTTTTCCTTGGTTACATTTTTGCCACCTGCTTTTTCTAAAGGATTTTGCTCTAAGAGTATTTGGGTTGCAAAAACAATTGTAAATTATCACAATGGTGTCTCAAGTAAAGAACCATGAAGCTCCTGAATGTCCACTGTTTACATGGTGTAGAATAAATTTGTTTTCAGTTAAAAATAGATGGTTTCCAATGCTAGCCATTCTAATAGTATTAATTTTTGCTTTTTATGTTTTTCTCTCCTCTGCTGTCGTTAAACACAAATAACATGGAAAATGTGAAATGGGCCATACCCAAAGTGCTGCCAAATGCACTGACCATGCACAGTGGTTTCAGAACTGTATTTATAGAGGACCTGGGAGGTTCCTTCTATCAATAATAGATAAAAACAATCATCAGAGTGAAATGCACTTTTGACGTGACTGCATCCTTCAATATTTTCATTACCTACTTTGATAATAAACTTGATACAAAAATTTACCTTTTTACATTTAAACTTCTGCTACAAAGTGTTTAATGTTTTATTTTAAAAAAAAACACAATAGTGATGGTGGATAATCTGCTTTATAAAAGATAATACATCAAGTTATATATAATAACGGCTTTGATCCAATTAACATTATATTATACTGCTTAGTAATTACTGTGACTTCAGTTCCTACAGCTGTTATAGTGAATACAAAGGTACAGGAAGTGGGATCATTTGGAAGTGCTGATTCAGAAGTATTCAAGTGCTAACAGTGACTTGTTCCTTCCACACTTTTCTTCATGTTCCACAAACGATGATTTTATACATGTCCATGATTTTCGACATGACACAGTTTTGGGGCAACTATTTTTTTGTTACGTTGTTTTTCTTTTGTGCAAACACAAAGCTAGGTTTTTCTAAACGTTACCATCTTGCTAAAAGTAATTGCCACTTTCACTTTTAAAAAGGCACCAGCATTAATGTAAGGGTATATACCTTTCATGCTTGTTTTAAGAAGAGCTGTACTTGTTACTGGAGCGGAAATTATCATATCCATGATCATTAGCTTTGAACTTTAAACACGACTGCCTTTCCTCCAGGGACAACAGATCTTTGGATTGGCACCAGCAACACAAGCATGACTGTTAAAATAAAAGGAAGAAATATTTTATGCAATTTTGTTTTGCACAGGTGGAAAAAGCATTGCAAAGCTGCCCTTTTTTAGCAGTACAGTAGGAAATATAGCTACCTTCCAGCACCTGAAAAGGGCCTATAAGAAGGCTGGGGAAGATCTGTTCACAAGGGCATGTAACAATAGGACAAGGGATAATGGTTTTAAGCTAGAAAAGGGCATTTAGGCTGGACATTTGGAAAAAGTTATTTAATATATAGGGTAATGGATCACTGGAACAGGTTGCCTAGAGAGGTGGTAGAGGACCCCTCTCCTCCCCTCCAAGTTCAGGCTTGATGGGGCTCTGAGCAATCTGGTGTAGCTGGAGATGTCCCTGCATATTGTAGGGGGTTTGGACTAGATGATCTTTATATGTCCCTTCCAACCCAAGATATTCTGTGATTGTATGAAATGGCACAAGTGCCAGCTGCCATGCTGGGATTCCAGTGTAAGCAAAGAAATGAGGTTAAGCTCTGCATTGCTCCAGTGGCCACTAACTACTGGGATGCCCCATTAGCAACCTCAGTTAATGGTGGCCATACACATATCACATGGAGTCTGGTTTGTAATTCTAAATGCAGCTGAAAATAAAATTGTGAGTCCCTGTTATCCTTTCTCTGATAATCTTTCTGGGAAAAGATGTGTGCACAGTAATCTAGACTTTCTAAGCAAGATGCTGCTGTCAATTTTTTTTGAGGGGAAAAAAAACAGAGAGCAAAGTAGGAGACTGGTGAAAACCGTATACAGTTAATACATTTACTAGATGTACTGAAGACTTTTTGCTGATGACTGCCCTTTGGGTGCTAGAAGCCCATCTGTGAACCTCCACACCCACTCATCCACTTGTTCCCACTCTCAGGATGCTAGAGATCTCTTACATGCTCTCAGCTCCAGTAGCTTTCAAGGAGCAGGGAATGTAGACAGGGAAGGTGAGACTGACACTAAAGCCTCTGCAACACGTGCTCTCACAATTAAGTGGGAAATACCCTAAAGCTACTAGATGTAGAACTGACTGGCTTTTGATAGAAAGATACAGCCATTAAGGAATTTACACAGCCAGTCAATAAGCCTAGAAGGGGCCAATACTTAAATGCTTGGCAAGAAAAGAAAAATCTAAGAATTTGTGGTAGGCAATGTAAGAACCCTGATACAGAGTCTGAAGGCAGTAGTGGGCCACCAAAAAAAGCCCAAATCTGGACACTTTCTGGGCAGACACGACAGCCGAAAGACTTACAAGCTGCAATCCACATGCAGCCCCAAGCTTCAAATCCTGCACAGAGAATTAGTGCCCAGGACTATTCACTCAAACCAAGGCAAAACTATCAACAGGTCTGTCTCACTAAATGTGGGCTCTGGGAAGGGACGAGTGGATCCTCACCCTTCTGCCTTCCCTAACTGCCCACCAGTGGAAGTGCCCAGCCAGGATGGGGCCACCTGGGGCCAGTGCCCTCCCCCTTGGGCTGCAGAGGATATGGCTACATGAATCTCTGCAGCACAGTCCCAGTCTGCTATGTCAGTGTTGTCAAGGTGGCTGGTTGCCAGCTGCAGTCAGGAAGTGAGGTAGCCCTGAATAGCAGGGTTGTATACTCTTTTGCTTTCTCTTTTTGTCCCTATGAATCTTTAATTCCTTTCTGTGTAGTTTCA
>NW_009954222.1:5311505-5323676 GCF_000747805.2 Chaetura pelagica
TCAGCAGGAGAGGACACCTACCATAACCCGATTATAATTTAAAGTGAAATTTAATCACCATTTAGAACACTTTGTGCGTGTTAAGGAATGGATTTTACTGCTGACATCATCTTTTAACCAGAGAAGCAGCCTCTTACCTTAAAGCAGTTTTGGAATCTTTTGCTCACTAAATAGAGAGCTATTGGATTGATGCAGGAATTCAGTGAAGCCATGTTAATACCAATGTAGTCCATCACGAGAAAAAAGCTGTGTGGAAATTAAAGTAGGTGAGACACTGCATTTGCTCTGTAGAGGTTTACAACTATGAAAACTGGACTCTGCTTCACTCAGCCAAGGCTATTAAATGTAACAGTAAAGGGGCTCACACTCAGGATTAGCTCATGGAGATAACAGTTGTGCTCAATAACAATGTTTGCATCAGTAGATTATTCTCATGAAAGTAATTTCAGAAGATCCAACCACCTTAACTTCTGGGAGGAACATTCATGAGGTTTTCTTCAGAGATTTAGTCCTAGCTGTTGTGTTGAAAAAGGAAAATGGGGCAGAAATTCCCCCTCCACCCTCATATTGCCACAAGACAGAAAGACAGGGAAAACAAGGGGATTCCTCATAATTTTCTGACTCTGCTACTAAAGTGAAACCAGAGTCTCCAAGATGAAGAAGCAGAGAGAACTTCAGATACCCGGAGTAAGACAGCTCATTAGGAAAATGGAAAAATTCCAGTTTGAAAATTGAAAAATTCCAGTAATTTGGAAAAATGATTAGATCGGATATTAGAAGAAACTTCTCCACTGAATAGGTTATCAAACACTGGGCTAGGCTGCCCAGGGAGGTGACTGAACCACTGTCCCTGGAGGTTTTAAAAGACATGTAGTTGTGGTGCTTAGTGACATGGTTTAGCACCAGATGCAGTAGTTACATTAGTGGTTGGATGTGATGAGCTTAACAGTTTTTTCCAACCAAAATGATTCTGTGACATCCAATACACCTATAAAGATTGTCAGCAGTGCACAGGCATTTTATTTTTGCAGTCTCACCTTAAAAGTTCACATCTGTTAGGGTCCTTCTGATCATAAATAGTGAGTTTCAGTATTCTGCTTAAGTGAAGCGGGAGCCAACACAAGGCAAAAACAAGTACCAGACAGAACACGGTTTTGGCCACCTCACGTCTCTGAAAAAGAAAATTGGACAGAACTGAGTTTTTGTTTCTGACTGTTGCTACCTTCTAATATCCAAATGTTTAATAAACAAAATAAAAACCCTATCAAAATAGGAGCTTGGAGAACATAAACTACCTTATTTTCTTGGAATATGCACTCAATCTTTTCTATTGTTTCAGATGTCTTGCACTGACTGTCTGTATCCCTAATTTTTAAAAGGATGAGTAATAATATGAAAAATCAACAACATGGAAACAAACAGTCATTTCAATTAAAATGAAGAACATATTCCATCTACTCAATCACTTTCAAATACCAGCTTGTTTTCAATTGCATTTTCTTGTGCTTTGATCTCAGGTATTATTTTAAATGCCCCAAGAGATTTGAATTACAGCTTTAACTATGTAAGAAAAAAGGAGGACAAATATACATTAAAGTACAAATGTAGTTTAATTCTGATGTAGTATGATGTTTATGTCTGGTGCACTACTAACCTGGAATGTGTTTTGGAATGTGTTTTGTTCTGCTAAAATATACTGCTGACCTCACTACAGCTCAGCATGAAATTGCTTCAAAATAATTAACAATTTTATAGCACCACCTTCTAGATTACAGCATGACCAGTTTTCATTAAAAAGTACCTAGCTCTCAGTTCTTTAAAGAAGAAATAAAAACTATAAAGTCTGAAAGTTTAATGCCAAACAAGAAACATTCTGTGATTGTAGTTAAAATCTCAAGTTTCTGATAAGTACACATACACATAAAGAGTTCAGCAGCAGCACTGCTAGGAAACTTCTTAATAGTAATCTTGCAGTCAGCATACAAGAACAATGATGTGGCAGTAAAGTCAGTGAAGGTATTATTGTCATCCTCTCTACAGTCAGCAAACTTGTCAGGGATAAATCTTTACCTGTTTTAAGTGGTCATTTAAAGCAATCTGCATCCCACTTTTCTTTCGTAACATCTCGCAGGTCATGAGAGTGTAGAAAAATGCTGTAATGCCCAGTGGTAAACAGAAGTAAAAGCTGAACAGCCACCAGTCTTTAGCCTGCTTATAAAACTAGAAGGAAAACAAAAGCAAAAACATTGTTAGGAGCTGAAGCCTGAACAGTATGGAAAATATGCTATAACCAACTGGCCAGTTTGTCCTGAAAAACACCTCTCTAAGGTGTACTCTAAGGTGTACAGATGAGAAAGCAGGACAAGACCAAATCCCACAAAAAGGCAAAAGTTTCCAAATGCTCTTATTTTAACCAATATACTTTAGAAAGTTGTCTGTATTTTATTTGATTGTTATAGTCACCTACATTCTCCATACACATGTGCACATTAAAATCCACACAATACTGAGAAGATCCAAACAACTGTTCCAAAGATTTCATAAACATCAGTGTCTTACCATCATAAAGGATGTTTTCTGTGTGGGGTGAAGCAGGCAGATTCTCAGATCCTTTCCTCTGTACTCCATTGTAATCATGTCAAATGCAATAGCTTCTGGAACAGCCAGTATCACTGATATAACCCAGATCAGTACAATTTCAACAGCTGTCCACTTTGGCACTCCAATTCCTTTAATGCGACTCCAAGAAGCAACTGCTCGGTACCTGATGCAGCAGCACATAGTTGCAAATTAAAAATATGAGAAATACAGTTCAACTGGCTTAAACTCAGCTTATTTCTATTCTATCAGCTGAGTGGAAAGGCAAATTTGAGCCAGTGCCTGTATTGAAAAGAAATTAGAGAATTTGATGAAAAAATGGGTCTCACCTATCTATACTGAGGGCACACAAACTCAGCACTGTGATGCCCACTGATGCTTTTTGAATGAAGGGTACTAATTTGCACATTTCAACACCAAAGGGCCAGTCCTCTGCAAGCAGCTGTGAAAAGAAAACACAATTAGAAATGAGCCATTGAAAAAAAAAAAATACCCAAAGCTGAAACATGGACTTTTATCTTGATGTTGTTTTCTGCCAAGTAAACTTTGTTAAAAAGAACCTTTTCACAAGAGAGTCTCCAAGGTGTGTCCTAAAAACTAGGCCATAGCTTCTCAGTCACTTCCCAGCTGGGCAAAAATACACATGAAGGTTTAGTCCTGACTTCCTAAGTCCTGCAATCTCCTTTTGCTTCTAACTGCACCACTCCAGTGTTTATGGTAAAAGCATAAGCATGATTGGTAAAAGCTGAGCATGGATTTCCCTTGTCTTTGTATTGGCTTTCTCTGCCACTTTCTTGTACATTTGAAGCAACTCTCCATGTACTAGAAATACAGAAAATTATTTGAAGCTTGGTGCCTATGCTCCTTCAGGTGAGAAGTCAGGCAACACTGGAGAGCACTGCGTTCCATAGTTTTTAGCTGGCCATCTGATCATGAAAGAAAGGACCCACTGGACACTCAGGGAGCAAAAACAGCTATGTTGATCTAAATGTTTTGCAGCAAGTAAAGATAAATTAGATTAACCACGCAATGAAGGTCTCTACTGACCAGTTTTCCAACAACTTTGTATTATAATACCAAAAGGACTACCTACATATTGGACATATGTGTAAGTGCTGAGGAGTAAAGAAAATGGGACCTTGAATTTAAGGTTGGTTCAACTGTACTTTGGGTGACACACTTTAATGGAAATCTGTCACATCCCCCGCAGTACGTTTTATCTGATTTAGGGGACAAGACTTACTGGACACAGACAGCACCTTCCTCACAGCTGATGCTATGAACTCTTTGCCTGAAGCTTCAGTTTAGAAACACTTAATCTTTGTACTCTGCTGTGAGCTGCTCAAATACACCATAGCAGCAGCCAAATTTTCCAGTGCCTCATAAAAACAAGACTCTCCAGAACAGGGATTGTGCCAAGAAATAGTTGCAATCATTGTATACAAAAGTAAACGTTCTGAGTTTCTGTAATTAGTTATATTATCTACACCCATCTCTCTTTTTCCTGACTTTCTTCAAATGAGGCCGTTTGGATGTCTTGCAGACAGAGAGCTTAAAAATGTAAAGGGAGAGGAAAGAAGAAGAATAACTACTCAAAGGAGACTGCAAAGTCTTTCCTTTGGCTCAGGTCTCCTCAGATATCTTAGAGGGCTCCAAAATGTAAAAGGAGAGGAAAGAGGAACGATTAAGTACCCAAAAGAGACTGCAAAATCCCTTGGCCCAGGTCTTCTCTGACATCTCATTTAACAGGGATGTAAGAAAAGAAGAAATTGATTATCGTACTACAGTAGATTCTGCTGGGGATCAAAATGAGAGAAGACAGCCACAGAGTTGACTGCTCACATTTGTTGGTTCAGCAAAGTCCTTAAGCACAAATATATGTGCACTTAAGGATAAAGAGTTACATGGTCCACCACAGTTTTTCAAAAGCCCTGATATAATTTAAGTATCATTTTATTTTAACAAAAAGGAAGTTAAGTACATTTCATGACTGTGTGCTTTTGGAAAGTGCCCACCAGTATTTTCAGATACCAGAATATCTTCAAAAATTTGCTTTAATTCTGTGCTGAAATGGAATCTTTGAAAGAACAGTAGTAGGAAAACTGTAACATGGACCAGGTTTGATCTGTTTCTCCAATGATCTACTTAAGTATGACAAGGAGTATAATGCTTCTGCAGAAATGAAGCAGAAAAATAGGTTCTAAGGATTTACATTTCTTGAGAATTTTATGGAAAGTAATAAAACAGAGGAAGTAAGGATGAGGTTGGAATAACTATATGGTTTCTTTTGCTTATGTGATGTGGGAATATAACTCAGTCTGTAACTAAAAGTATTTTCAGTAAAGCCTCTCCTTCAGACTTCTTTTGAATTGCTGTAAGGGGGTGACAGTAACAAACTCCTATTAAAATTGCAGTGTGAATAATTACAGGTGTTCTAAAAGTACAGTCTACAGAACCAAACGACACCTGGACTAATAATTTATTTTGTACCAATCAGGCAGTGAAGGTCCAGCCTACCAAACCTATCTGCTACCAGAGATCATGGACTGGGTAGCAAATACATTGTATACTCATTTATTGTACCCATTGTAGATTGTACATATGCATAGATTAAACCAGAGATTACCCATTTAAAAAGCACTTCAAAATTAAAGGTTTTTTTTTCTTTATTTAACTAAAATTCAGACCTTTGGTCAAATGGCTGATGGCAGATTTTGTTGAAGACTTTTAGTTACAACTAGCTGCCGTACATGCAAGATGTTCCCTGTCTCTCTTCCCTAAAATCACAATCCGTCAGCCACTTGTTGGAGATTTCCCTAAACTAATGCTTGTCTCTCAGGTGCAGACAGTCACACCTGTGCTCCAAGCTGACAGGATTTGAGTCAGCTCCAGTTTGGGAGCCATATGGCTGGATTATATTGGGGCTGCAAACAAGTGAATGCGACTGACTGGAAGAAAGGCTGCATTAGCTTGGGTTCAGCATAACATCAAAATATTACTTGCATTCAGCCAGCTTAAATCAGGGACAGAATGGACATGCAGCTGTCTGCACTGGATTGGAAAAACACGTCCTTTATCTCTTGCAGCTGATGTATTGTGAAATTTGAGCATTTTGATGCGTGAGTCATGCATTTCTCTATCCTAGTATTGCCAGTGGTTAACGATACGCTGTGCAGCAAAAGTTTGAAAACATTGAGAAAAAAAAAAAGGAAGAATGTAGAATGTTTTAATTACTGAGCTATGCTTCCTTGTTTCTGTTTATCCTCTGTATCACCATCGCCTCAAAACATTGCCTTTAAGTACAGTAAGAATCCACTGTGAAGTATTCAGGAGCATCAAGGTCAGGGGGGCTTGGTCTCTTCTCCCAAATAACAACCAATAGGACAAAAGGAAATGGCCTCAAGTTGTGCCAGAGGAGGTGTCGAGTGGATATTAGGAAAAATTTATTTACTGAAAGGGTTGTCAGGCACTGGAACAGGCTGCCCAGGAAAGTGGTGGAGTCACCATCCCTGGAGGTATTTAAAAGACGTGAAGATGTGGTGCTTAGGGACATAGTTTAGTGGTGGACTTGGCAGTGCCAGGTTAATGGCTGGACTTGATGACCTTATAGGCCTTTTCCAACCCAAATGATTCTATGATCATAATTGGGGACAAGAGCAATTATTATTCTTAGTAAGTACAAATGTAGTCTAATGCAATGTTGTATGGGTAATATGATTTTCTTATGATTCATGACAGGCTATCTGTACAAAGAGTGCCGTTTTACAAATGACAAATGACTGAGAGCCATGAGATACTGCCAAGTGGCAGCAAGGAGAAAAATAATGTTGCGTTTTCATCAGTAAAATGCCAAGAAGTCTCCCACTGGCTGTATTCCGAGAGACCTTTTCAAGTGTTTTATAGTCACACATTTTACATGGGCAAAGTTTTAACTGCTAAGACACAGAAATATGTTGCAGATGAAATTGAACAGAATGAAAGGAAAATGAACACATTGCTGAATTAAGTTAAATCGTATTTTAAAAACCGATACATCTGATGTACTCCTGGCCAACACTTTCTCAGGGCAAACACAGCTCTGAGCCTAAACTGATGTGAAAGCCGCACAGGTATGAAAGTAGCCCCAAGAGATGCTGTGACTCAGAGATACACCTGGGAATTACAATCCCTGCCCTTCTTCCTCTTGGTTGTGTAGGAAAAGAAAGATGTTCATAATCTGCTGCTGGAATATGCCAGGGTATGAGCACTTTTCTCACCTCTTGATGGCTCAGCTGCTGTGGCCACCAGCCAGAAGGTTGATGCCACGGCTCCAACCCCCTACTGCTGACTTGCTGCAGTCAGGCATAAAGAATTCACAAAATGAGCCCTGACTTAATGTCAGTGTCCTAGTCCTGAGCAATGAAAGCACACAGAAATGCAGAGCAGGAATTTGTACTTCCTCCTAGCTATGAAGCAAGTCCAGTTCACAGAATGAGAGGACTTGTCTTTCGTAATTATCAATTGCAGAGTTACATGGGAACTCAGACATACAGCTGTACACTTAATTCACAAGCAACGTGTCTTCTATGTATCTGTGAAATGACCAGTAGATTTTCTACTGATACTTTAGAGACAGAGAGGTTATGTGGATTGAGTCTTTTTCAGTATTTCATGGGAGCAAGCACCTTTCAAAACAGGAAATTTGCCCAGGAAATTAAGCTTATGGTCAGGGATAAGTCCGAAAACATTTTAAAACTTATTAATATTTAACAATAATTATGATGTCAGGGTGGGGATCTTCCCTCTAGACAAAGAAATACGTTTCCCATTTCCTAGTTAAGCCAAGAATGTTTTACTGATCTACCCAATAAACAGTGTACATCTTAACGTGAGGCATGCAATCAGTTTCTTTTCCTGTGTCTTTATTAGTAACTTCTGCTTAGAAACTTCAATTTTTTAAAAAATGCTTAAATAAGATCAAGTAATATCATACAGACATCTTGAAAAAGACAAAAACGTCATAAGGTATTGGCATAGTAAAAAATGTCTGCAATTTCACAATCCTAGTGAACACACTACATCAAAATTAACCTAATTAAGCAAACCATGTCAGACTGGGAAGCATAACACCAAGAAGCAAAAAACCCACCAAGATGACAATGGTTTCTAAATTTGTCACATGCAGCTATTAAGTGAACACGTGCGTAACAAACATACCTACAGTGAAAACACTACACTTACAAATCCACACTAAAATATTTCAGTTTGGAGATCCATCATGAAAATTACGTGTACTTTTGACAACCCACTGACATTTCCACTACCCCCTATAATGGACTTCAGAGCAGATTGTTCCTATCTAACTACAGAACAAAGTCACCCCCACATTGCCTGGAGTGTCTAGACAGGCTCCTTCACTGGACGTTTCAGGTATTTCTGAAGTGCCTATAAGCTGCATTTGTTGGCCATAAAGGGTTCCTAAGCAAACTAAACTTCTAAATTTAGTATAGCCAGAGATCAATAAACTTTGTGTATGAATCTCCCAGGATGAACTTTGCAAGACCTTAAGTAAGTGGTTCAGATGTTGAAAGAGGGAAGTAACACATTTCTCCCAATAAAATGATTGTTACCTTTCACATCAGAAGAACCAGTGCCAAGAGTTGTCATACGGAATAGAAACGATGTTTTCTAAAGACAAGCACCTTAACTTTTTTTGAAAGTCAGGAAAAGATTGTCTTTAGTATGATGCATGCCCTATAGGTACTCGTATTACAAGAGTTAGTAAGGTCATGACAAAGACATTTCCATAGAAATCCTGGCTTTTTCAGAGCACAGCTGGATTAACAAAGGGACCAGTTTGTGCCTGCATGGAATATACAGTTCCTAATCTGGTCTTTCTTATCTTTCCAGTGCTTGACAGTACTATATAATGTTGACTGTATTTTTTTATGTAATCTCTAAAATACACTACTTTAAAAAAATAATCATTGCCTACAAAGCTGACTTTGGCCTTTGATCATTGGCTTGGATAAAGACCAGTTTTTGTTTCTTCTCTGGAAATGTTTTTCTTTGCTCTTTCATTGTGCCCTGAAATAAGGGAACCTGTTACAGTATTTCCAGGTAGGTATTCTTTGTCAGTCATTTCTGTCATAGCAAACTGATAGTCACAGTCCAGAAAGCTACAAAAGATTATTATAAGGATAGGTTGTTCCCCCTCAAAAATCCATTGGAAAATTATGATAAATTTGATTTAATATAAGAGAATCAGTTTTACTAAATGAGACACAGATGCTGTCTATATATCAGAAGTATGTTATCACATTATTTGCTTATGGCTTTGTAAAGTCCATGTTCCTACCTCATTACACATACGTGCATGAGAGGCAGAGCTAATGTAAGGTTGGAATTTCCAACCCTGCTATTTATTGTTTTGATGTTTTATACATTTGAGTAACAAACTTTTATCAATTTGGGAAACTGAGCACAAGCTTTCCAGAACTGCAGACCTGTATCATCAGTTGTACAAGCTGTCACTCTCTTGTCTTCCAAAGGTTAAGCACAGAGAAGGACATAAAAGGTTAACTGACCATCCTACTCTATCCTTCTGCTCCTTATGCTGACACCTTTAATTGCTGTTTGGGACCTCAAATTAAAGAAGACACGCTTACTGATTCTGTTTAGTGAACCAGGCATAGGACCACCTTCACACCCAATTAATAGCAAAATATCTACACTGCCACAACATTCCCTACTGCAGGATGATTGTCTCAGATTTTTCTCTACTTGCCGTTCTGGGGGTAGGGCCAGGTTGTTTACCAGGACCCCAAATGCCAAAAAGGTTCTGCATACTGGAACTGAACGCCCCTCAAGCCCTCATTTCATACCCAGTTTCCAGAATGGGACACAAATTCCAATACTTCTCATTTTCTACTGACTATATGGATCAATACCCTAATTTATCAAGTGCATCTTACACAGCGGACTGCATTTGTCTTACAATCCAGATAACACCTGCTCTTCTTCAGACACCCTCAACTGAACAAATGTAATTCTTAATTTGTCTATTTTTTTTAGTTATTTTCATATTCATATACCTAGTTCTAGGGGATATCTTCTGCAGTTATTACTTTAATAGCCAATAAGATGCTTCTCCTAGTGTGACTTCTGAGTTCTCTCTTATGGGTCTGTCTGGAAAGCGTTCACAGACACGTTCTCACCTTCTACTGCAACTGCTGCTGACTAAACTACTGACATTTCATTCACATGAGAAATTCTTTCACACTTTTTCACATAGCTGTCTAACTGTGGATCTGGTAGCAACAAAAATTATTAAGGGAGTGGAACATCTCCCTGCTGAGGAAAGGCTGAGGGAGCTGGGTCTCTTGAGCTTGGAGGAGACTGAGGGGAGACAATGGGTGCAAACTGGAACACAGCAGGTTCACCGTAAACATCTGAAAAAACTTCTTTACTGTGAGAGTGACAGAGCACAGGAACAGGCTGCCCAGGGAGGTTGCGGAGTCTCCTTCGCTGGAGACATTCAAAACCCATCTGGACACGTTCCTGTGTGATGTGCTCTAGGGGACCCTGCTCTGGCAGGGGGGTTAGACTAGATGATCTTTCAAGTTCCCTTCCAACCCTTAAGAATCTGTGATTCTGTGAATTCTGAAGATCTGTTTCATCCAGTTAAAATTGCTTCAGACTGCAAGTTACAACTGTTAAGTTTACTTGACTTACAAACCAAGCCTTTGCTTGCTTTTGTTCACCCAGTACTGCTGGGTGATGATAGCCAGCTTGATTGTATTACTGTATTTTCCCTCGTAAGGTTGCTCTGTAGGTGAAATTAAATGGGATGTAGAGTTGATAAAAAGTTATCATCAATGCAAACCACATGCGAACTCTCAATTTTAATTAAATGAGCACAATATCGAAGAATTATTTGTTGTTTTGTTGTGTTGTGGGTTTTTTTTAACTTACATTCACTCTAAAGTCTGCTTTTAAAGCGGTGAACATTTCACTCACTATGGCAAGGGATAATACAGGCTCTTCACTAAGATAAGTAGCAGCATGACAGATGTAGCACCTGAGAGATACTGCTCAGCTCCCAGCATTATCAATAGCTTAATAAAAATCCTGGACTTGCAGTTCTTTATCTGTTTACAATCTGACCTTTTAATCCTCCCACTCCAACCTACTCATAATGATACACTCGATGACATTCAATCAAGATAAGGACTGCAGTATATTATTGCATGTTATAATTAATTATTTAGTTTTGAAATAGTGTCATTGAGATTACAAAGTCTTGCACTGATCTCCTGTTACTGATTTAATCCTTTTGATTTTTTCTGAGAACAGATTCAAAATTGTTTCTTTTCTCTTAAATACATTTTTTTTTCCAAAAGTTTCCTTCTAACTATTTCATTTCATAACTTGCAGTCTCATTCAGAAGAGTACATGCCTCTCACAAGAACTGCAATGAATGTATAGTACGGAAAGTGTTGAAACTCCAAATCAAAGAACTCCCATGTGACCCAAACTATCCTGCTCACAAATTCAGCAGTTACGATGAGTTCCAATTTCCCTGCTTTATACTTTGAATTGCTAAAGATAGAGCTTTTTCAGTAATCAGTACAGATACAGAAGACTAAATTCAAAAGCTGTCCCTTCAACGTAGTTTCCAAAGCTAAAAGTAACAGAGCCTTTAGTTTAAAACCATGCATATGAAGTGAGGAGGAGGAACAGATGAAGGCTCCCATGTTCACTTCACGCAGTACCTGATGGGTGCCCAGAGACCCAGACTGTAAACTTTCAAGGCAGAAGATGCCTTGTTATTTCCAGCATCCCTTCCAACGGTGCTGACCATAATTACAGGCTAGATTCGTCTGCCCATCGAATTCCTAAGGACAAACGGACTGCGCAAGCAGCAGACCGAGCAGACAGAGATCGTGCTCCTTCCGTGCCAAGCCCTGTCACGGCACAGGGCAGAGCCAAGAAGGTGCCAGAGCAGCAGGTGTGGCTCACTCCCTCTCGGCTGCCCATGCTGCAACACTGGCCAAAGTGCTGCAGAGCGTTCGCAGCGCCGGAGAGCATCGTGCCTCACAACCACAGGGTGTGCGGCTCCTCCTGAAAAAAGCTCCCACGCTACCAGCTACTGCACAGACCCGCGTTAAGCACGGAACTAAATGTGCCCCGGTACCGAGCGGTACACACAGGGCAGGGTCTTCCGTGCCCCCTCCTCCACTCCGGGGAGAGGAAGGAAGCCGTGAACCCGTTTATCTGTTGCATTTATTTCCTTTATCCCCCCGAGATCTAACCTGTTCCCACCTCCAGCCACACACTTCTGCCCCATTCCCAGCCTGGACGGCCGAGACAGTAGGGACTGCGGTACAAACGCAGGACAACAGGGACAACACCTGACCAGAATACCACCCTCCTACAGGGTTTTGGCATGCGATCCAGTTCCCGGCTGTGCCTCAACAAGCAGCGGAACGCGTTTCCCCTTCCCCCAAACCCGCGGCGGTGCCAGGGCCGTCGGGGACCCCCCCGGAGAGCCCCCCCCACGCCCGCCTCCCCCCCCCCCCGCGCCCCGCACCC
>NW_009954222.1:5324623-5335550 GCF_000747805.2 Chaetura pelagica
AGCCCAGCCCAGTCCGGCCCGGCCCCCCCGCCCGCCGGCCCTGCCGGGCGTCCTTCCCCAGCCCTCGGGGGTCCCTCCCGGGGTCACTTCCAGCCACCGTGCTCCGTACCCCGGTACCGATCGGGCCATCTGATCTGCCTGCCACTTGCCCGATGGCGGCGCCCCGTGCCCCCCGCCTCTTCTTGGGCCGGGTTGACCGAGGCAGCCTGGAAAAGTTACATTTTGAGGGGCTTCAGGCATTTTTTTTTTCACATCAGAGGGTTGTTAGAAGAGGTTTTGGCTTTACTAGACGATGCCTGCGGGGACGAAGAGGGCTGTCTGTCCCCACCTGTCTTCTTTGAGCCCCACTCCCTGCAGGAAATTTTCCCTCCGCGTTTCATTCCAGCCGGCGGACAAGCCCCCTCGTGCATCCAGAGGTGGCAAAAAGGCTGGAGAAGCTTGTGCAGAGCCTGCGAACGTCAGCGCCGAGTTTCAAAGCGCTGCTCAAACCGGGGCAGCCTGTATGGTCTTCTTAGGTCAGGAACAGTGTTTTGACAGGTCTGAAGCTGCGGTGCTGGGAGGCTGGTGATCCAGGTGTCGTTTTGAGCAGCTTTAGCCGCTCATCCGATCTCTCCCATCTCGTTCCAGTCACCGCGCCCGCCGGTGAAGCGTAAGGGAAGGAGCAAACGAGGTTTGTACAGGGGTTTGTGGGGACTAAGAACAGGCTCTGAAAGTTAGAAACAGTGGCAAGTCTAAGTAAAAAGAGTTGAATTTAAAGCTGTTTCCCAGCTCCTCTGCATACACCTCCCTGATCTTTTTTTTTCTTTTGATCAAGCTGGCAGCTAAATCGAATGCAGAAAATGAACGTGGAAATGCTTCATTACAGAAGTGACCTGCTCACCCGCATTATTAACATACCCATAGGGGCAAACACTGAAAACCAAATGTTTCTTTCAAAACCTCTCCCTAAAACTGCTGGTCCGATCGAGCCCATCTTTCCAGCACCTCCTGCTACCGTCTTCTTGAACCACTGTTGCAGGCAGCCTTGTCCTCTCCTCGATCCTTTTCACATCTCCATCTTCCTTTAGAAGTCTGCCACATCAAGCACCTTGCCTGTTTAATCACTCTTGACACATTTCCTAATTTAGCTGACACACTCATTTCTCTTCCCTGTTTTACATTGTGGTATTGGTGAAGTAAAGGCTCTACAGTCACTTCTAAACTGTATGAGGGTAGCTGGAGGTTGACCCCACTCCAGCTGGAAGACTGATCTTTTCAGGTACAGGCTTTTTCAGACCGTGTTTTGCAGCACCGGGGTGATTCTGCCACCAATGACAAAAGTGTGAACGCTGAATTCACTCTGTAGTGCTCTGAGTCCTGGGGGCTTCAAGCATTTTCAGTTGTCACGTCTGCATTTTCTCAGTTTCCAATTCAGCAATCTGTAAGTAAGCAGTGTTTTCCTAAATGCAGTCTTGATTTTTATTAGAAATTCTTGCCAACTAACATGACATTCACTTTTCTCTTGAAACGCTTTTTACTTGCAAGGGTCTTGCTTAAATCTCAGAGGCTTCAAAGCTGGTCCTGATTGGGACTACCCTGAAATATATTTGCTTAGCATTTTTGCCAGCTCAACTCCACAAGATACGTTTGCTGCTGTTTAGTAGCAACACCATTGCTGCCACTTTCTTCAGCTTCAGAAGTTTTAGTAATACTTATTCAGCTCCAGAATATTTTAGTAATAAGATTAGTATGTACATAACTCGAAAGTAGCTGTTGTTGCCTGAAGCAGAATTACCCTGTACTATTGCTCAAAATGGGTCTGTGTGACAAAGCACCTACATTGCTTCTGGCTGCCAGCAGTTTGTCTGAACCAGCTCTTTTTATAATTACTGGTGATTATGACAAAAAAAAAAAAAAAGAAAAAAAAATTGACTGTTCCACAGAAATGATGGCATAGTCAAGGAAATAAAACTAGCTAAGTTTACCACACTTTTTGTTTCTACTCTGGCTTTTCAGAGATAAGAGTATTTGAGAAATTAAAAAGAGCTTATGCTGAGGTCTCTTTTAATTAGTGAAAAAGTAAAAGCACAGTTTCATGGAAATTTATAGAAGGATTAAGATAATACTGTATTAAACACTGTGGATATCCTGGCAAATTAACAGTAGCTTAAACCAAGAAGAAACTAACAAGATTAAGCTAGATTGCAACAAGATAAAACCATCTGTAAACATAATAGACTGGTGCCCCTTAAGTGGCCTTTGCTAACAAAGCTATGAAATAAATTCCTTACTGAACTGTATGAAATTCATTGTATAAGATTATGCAAATTGCTACTACGGCATCCATTTTTTATTTTTTTTAAATTATTTTTTTTCTAGAAAGCAGAAGTACTCTTTGTCCTGTGGAAAGTTCACTTTTGTATGAAACTGGGAATGTTGAACCACTGCCTGACAGATCCTCCAGACTGTCTTGACACTCATTTTATTATGTTCTGCACTTCCACTACGTTCCAATCCACTGGCTATTACCATTTCTGTGAATGACAGCCAGTGATTATTTTAATTATAAGCCAGATGCAACATTTTCGTCAATGACCAGTAATGTTCTGACTTTTTTTTTTTGTCTCTGGAGTGCCATACAGAAAGTAAATAATCTGGATAACTTGCATCACCACCAGAATGATTTTTAACAGAAAGACTAAAGATTATTCTGTTGTGTGTGGTACGAATTATGAAAACTGGTCGTCAGAAAACCCTTTCGTTAACAAGCTCATGAGACACATGACAGGACTCTATATTTTAGTTCATGCTATACTCATTGAATCAATGGGGATTTTGTCATGAGCTTGCAGGCACTTTTGCAAATCTCATTAATTTTCTGTTTATATTTTTCAGTAACTAAGTAGCCTCGGAATTCTGCACCATCAAGCCTGCTTTTCTTTTTATTGAGTCTGATGGAAATTTGCCTACTAACTGGGACAAGTCTTGGATGAACAGGAAGAATAGCTGTCACAGTGGGAGCCATGCATTAGATGCAGGAGGCGAATTGAAGTCAGAAAATAGCTTTCTGTGTATCAGAAGTTACCACAGAAACACCACCAGTGGCAGAAGAGGAAGAAACAAGGAAGAAACATGCTTTGAGAAATTAGGGTATTGCAGTTTTGTAGCTGCACAAGTTTATATACCAGACAGATGACACAGAAGAATGACATTATCTGTCTTTTTTTTTTCACTTAGTGTAAACTTATGCAAAAATACACAATTGTTTTAGTGTGATGTGTAGCTATGCTTTGCCTCTTCTTCTACAAAACTAAGCAGCTTCTATAAATCACAGTGCATTTCTGTCAACTGCAGTGTATTGATGTTATACCTAGTTCTTGAAAAAATGGAACAGTGTTTTATCATAAAAGCTTATAATAAAACAATAACAGCAGACGTTACAAATGAAGCATAAGGTTTGCATGTAGATACCTGTTTCAATGTAGATTACTTTGTAAATGATGCCATATTTTATCTTAAAACAGCAAAATGCAAAACGAAGAAAGACAATCAAATCTATACTAAGAAGACGTTTCTCTTTCTCTTATAGTCCTTATTTATGAGGTCAAGGATTTTTATGTAGAATGAAGTTCAAGCCCTTAAGTGAGTCAAATTTCAGTTGCTAAATGAAATATTATTTTCCCATCTAACTTGAAGTTTAAAAACAATATGTCACCTGGTAAAACTTGTTCCTCTCATTCATCCTATTCAGCATCAGCAAAGGAAATCACAAGGTAAGTTAAAGTCCTGAATATAATAGAGCAGCATGTAATTAACTTGTGGTATAAAATACACTGAATTGCTGTCTATTGAGGGAAAAGCTGGCAAAATGTGTTTGGGAATGTAACTGTAAGTTGTAAAGAGCAGTATTTCTGAATTTTATTGAAATTTATAAAGAAACTTCATTCTGTGCTCCTTCAATAGAATAAAGGTGACTGAGTTTACTTTTAAATTCCAGTTGTAGCAGGCATTGGGATCAGAATTTCCCAGGAAGCCTAGATAAGATCAGAATTTTAAAAAGAAAAAAAAATAGTCAATTTTTCTGCTGGGAAATGTGTGCATTTGTACAAAGGAGGTGATAACTGGCTATACATTGTTTATGTTGTTGCACGGAAATAACTCCAGGCGAGCCTTTCAAGTCTGGATTAAATTCATTTCCAGACAAAATGTTTGACCTCAACAAGAGGTGTAGTGATTCACTCATCCGTGCTTTTCTGCAAGTGTGGCCATGTAATACAAACACAGTGTTCATCTGGATAGAATGAACTCACCACCATGTACTGACTTTAAATTGTGCTGATAAGCTGGACACCAATAAAACCATTCAAGTTAAAAAATCACTAGAATGAAGAAATCCATGCCATGAAAATGAAGAAGGCCAGAGAGAGGTCTCAGGTGCTAGACAGCTGGCTGTCCTCAGGCATCATGGCTGCTTCGTGCTTGCCTCTGTTAGGGATGGTTCTACCTATAGCTCCAAATCAAATCTTTTACTGTGGGATCAGCCCTAAGTAGTGGTGATGAAGGACAGCTCTTGCCAGGAGGCACTGGGGCTTCTCCTGTGCAGCTTCCTAACAACTAGTATAGTCCTTGGGATCCTCTGACCAGGCTGGAGAAGCAGACACTTCCCTTACTAAGGTGAGAGTTTTTCACTTGAGGAGACTCAGTGATCTTAAGGGTCTTTTCCAACCTAAATGATTCTGTGATTCTATGACTGTCACCAAACTGCACTGACAGAATGCAGTAATTTTTTACCCAGGGAAATAAGCAGGAAAGTGTTTAGATACCCCAAGAGGTGGGAGTACCTTTTATGTGGATGGCTGGAAGCTATTGAAATGCTTATAGAGACTTAGAAAAGGCTTTGTACAAATTTACATCATGTCCTTGGACCCTAAGCTTTTCTCTTGTGAGATATAAGAAGACCATATATATGCAAAGAGATCCTTGCTGATCAAACCTTTACAGAAGCTCTTCACTTTTATTTCAAATAAATGTTGGATTGTGAAAGAAAAACAGTGCTCAGCCATTTTCTCAGTTTTGCATGAGGCCATGAAAATGGCTGAGTAGCTCAGCAGCTCTCAATCCACAGAAGGTCAGAGCACTCTCCTCTGCAGGTCAGCAAAGACTGCAGCTCGTTGATACTTTTTAGCATGTTCCTAATGCTACTAGTACTACTGGACATCACATTTTTGGTAGGAGGTATTTCAGAAGTCCATTTCTAATGAACCAAAATAACATTTTTTAAAATCAGAGCAGCTGCTTGACAACATGACTACATTAACTACATTTTTCAAGGTACTGTTGGAGGATTTGCATTCTACATAGGGGTTCTGTAGTTACTACAGGTGCATGAGATGCATGTGTTCTCAGGACCACATCAAATACAGTCCTTAATATACTGAAAACAGGCATATGTTGTTATCTTGCACATTTTGCAGCAAAATCTAGACTCCACGAATTGAAAAAAATTGTGATCATGGAGTAACGTGACTTCTCCCTTTATATGGTAAAGGCTTAAACTATGAATGTTAGTTTCATATACATCTATATTTAGTGCTAGAGAATTATATGCTGTTACCCAAGGGAAAGCAGGAATTCTCTCTTCAGATGCTGTTTGTTTATAGAAGGTGGCCTCTGGAAGAAGCCTCAAAATCTCACTTTGTTATTGACATTACTAGGGTGATTCTGGCTTCAGAATCTTTCCTTCCATTCCAAACGTATTTTACACTACTTTGACACACTAGGGAATCTGAGCATTAAGACAAAAGTGGGTTCTTTTGCTCAGGTGCATGGCTGCTATTAAAATAATCTCTTAACATAACCCATGCAGGTATTGACGTGCAACCTTCAAGTCTTCCATAAGAACCAGACCACTCTGTTGCTACACAATGGACTCTTTGTTATTTTGCTTTTTTATCTTTCTTCTCCTAGATTGTTTTGTTTTGTTGTGTTTGGGGTCTTTTTGGTTTTGGTTTGTTTTTTTTGTTGTTGTTGTTGTTTTGTTGTTGTTGTTTTTTGTTTGGTTGGGGTTTTTGTGTTGTTGGTTTTTTTAATCTATTTTAGTTTTTAAGTGCTGTGAGTTTGTGTGACATCTGCTGTCTCTGGTCCTTCAGTTGAGTAGATTGGGTAGCCTCAGGTATTACCTACTGTTTACAGAATCACATAATGGTTGAGATTGGAAGTGATGTCTGGAGGTCATTTGGTCCAGTCTCCCCTCTCAAACAGAGCCACTTAGAATCAGCTGCCCAGGACTGTGTCCAGATGGCTTTTTAATATCTCCAGGGATGAAGAGTCCATAACCTCCCTGGGCAACCTGCACCAGTGCTCAGTCGCCCTCACAGTAAAAAGGTGTTTCCTGATGTTCAGAGGGAATCTCCTGTGTTTCAGTGTGTGACCACTGCTTCTTGTCCGGCCACTGGGCACCACTGAAGAGAGCTGAGTTCCATCTTCTTTGCACCCTCTCTTCAGGTATTTATATACATTAATATGATCACCCCTGTGCCTTCTCTTTGCTAGGATCAAGAGTCTCAGCTCTCTCAACCTGCCATCATAAGAGGTGAGCTTCAATACCTTGATAATCTTTGTGGCCCTTTGATGCAATCTCTCCAGTACCTCCGTATCTCTTCTGTACTGAGTAGCCCAGAACTCCTGTACCCAGCTTCACTGACCTGTGCTTTGTGACACACACTCCACTTGCAGCCATCAGCAGACTATCACCTTGCTTGTTTCTGAGTCTACCTTTGTAGATGCTCTAGTAGCCTGGTCATGTATTTATTCTGAGATCAAGCCACCATTCTCTGAAGTGGACCTCCTTGCTCCCAACAGCAATCTATTTTTTATCTCCAGGAAATGAAGCATTCTTGTTTCAAGAGGAACTATCCAAAGCTACTTCCTGATCAAAAATACATTTTGATTTCTCCAGGGAAATGTTCTCCCTAACTTGTTTTTAGCTCTCTCCCCATCCTTGACCTTTCGGTATAATTTTTTCCTGACCTCCCCTTCATGACCCTTCCTTCTTTCTCTGTGTTGCTAGAGAAGAGTACCTATATCTCTTTCTTTTAAGCTTCCAGCCCTGAAAAGTCATATTCTCCCTAACATCAGTCAGAAATTAACTCCTTAAAATTCCTTCCACCACTTTTTTTTTAAGCTGGAAACTTTCTGTTACTGGCATTTATTTTGCTCCCAAGTAAGTTTCCCTATTATGGCACTATCTCAGTGCAAATTTCATTTTTCCCTACTTTGCTTGGGGTACAGCTGTAGCCTTTTGGTTTATGCTCTATCCCCTTTCCTTTGTGAACTCTTCTCTAAAGCTACTTTCTTCACTTTTCCCTGATCTTTTCAGCTTTTTCATCCAGGCATTGGAATCCTGCATGTGGCATATCTCTGTGTAAAATCTCATGTAATTTCTGTAGCCTTGACATCATCCATTGAAATCTTTCCATAAAACAATGTGAACTTCACTGGAAAGCACAGCTATAGAATACTGTTCCTTCTCAGAGCAGCCCTCTGGTGTCTTTTCCAACTGTCCTATTGGAAAGCTTTTGAATATGATATTAATGTATTCCAAGGCCCAGAAAGATGTCTGTATTCACAGATTTGCAGGCTAACAGCATGAGTCAGATATCTGTTCTGACAAGACTGATATTCAAACATTGCTGCTATCTTCCCATCTACTCTTACTGGATTAAATTTGCTGAACTTTCTTCCACAGTTTTGTTTTTTAACTCTGAAAACTTATCTTGCTCCTTTTCTGTTTGCAGAGGCTTATACCTCCTCTGAGTCCTTCATAAAGTTGGTGTCTTCTAATGGACATATTTATAGCCTTTTCACCATAACTGAGCAAGGGCTGTGATTCTCTAGTAAGTAGGCAAAAAGTAGTGTCTTTAATTCTGTGCTGAAATTTCAACTTTGGGTTCCAGAAGGACTATAAAAACAGGTGAGAGAGTCTTAGAAACTTGCTCCAAGCTTAGCTGCAGTCTGTATGAGTCTATCTTGCTAAAGATCCTTTGTAAGCAAGGAATAAATTCTCCAGGGTATCCTGCAGATACTGAGAACGTCCTTACATTTCATAAATATTCAGCATATTGAAAAACGACAAGCAGATTTTGCAGTTTTCAGTGTTCTTCTGCCCTGCATCATTCTCCCCATTCCTGGTTTTCATTGCTCATTTCTCATTCTCCACCATGCCAGTCGCCTGGTGGCCTACAAACCCAACTCTAGCACACCTTTGTCTTCCTATGTTCATTAATCTACACAGCAGATCAAATGATTAATGAATTTACTTCCGTGCACCATGTCCTTCTTCTCTGGTGTGACATTCATATACACAGTTGTCTTTTAGAACGGGACCATGCAAAATGTGCAAAGTAACTGAACATAAATTCCCAGCATTGTATTACCTCAGCTTAGCTGGGGTGTGCACTCAGTTTGGGTTAGAAAAGGCAGCTCAGAGTGCTTTTTGGAAGCAGCTTTGACCTGCTGAAGACTCAATCTATAGCCATCTCTACATTTTTGTTTCTAGTCAGGACTGAAACTGTGCAATAACTATCTTTCACTTGATTAGTCATCATTTATATTTCTGGTTAGAATTAGAGGAAGAAAATTAAATGACAGTGAAGAAAAGCAAGTGCAAATATTGCAGCTTCCAAAAGGGTCATTCTAATTTGGGTGAAATGTCAAAGAAGGTTTCGTTATATCTAAGCCATTTCCCTTATTTCTGTTCATTGTCAGCAGAATGGTCTTGCTCCTATTATGTTAAAAATAAAGTACCAAAGTTGTATTTTTAGATTAAATATAAGAGAATGATAACCCACTAGCCTGTGTCCTCACTACAAATGCCTTGCCTGTCTACTCCAATGACGTGAGTGAGGATCACTCCTTCCTCTATTTTAGACACAGAATGCCCTTGCAAACAAGACACTTTATTTTAGTGGGAATTTCCTGGTTAAATACAAGTTACATCCCTCAGACATGATTCCTGTGCATTTAGATTGATGCAATCCTTCCTTTGAATCCCTTGACTGAAATGCACATTTCTTTCATACTTGTGTTATGCCAGAAGTCCAGATGCAAAGAGCAAAAAGCCATGAGAATTAGGGCAAAGAAGATAAGATGCTGTAACATTTAAGAATGCAAGTGTCATTGTCTCTGCTGTATGATAGTTTTTGTAGTAACATCCAACTTGCCAAAAGTATCTTGCCCGTTCAAATGTACCAGTGTTAAAATTAATTCCTGCTAAATTTAAACCTGCTTTATGGGCTAATAAGTGCAGAGGGCAGATTTACTGCTGCTTTTTGATAGTAGGGATTAGTTAACACTGTTATATTTCAGCATCGAGCCTGCCAATGTGTCTCTGTGCTTGTCTTCACTGGTAAAAAAAGATACAGTCTACTCCCTTTCTCATAACAAATTTTGTAGTTGCTATTTTCAGCAGTCCCTTTACCCCCTTTAACATTTTAAACCCCAACAGACTCAACAGGTGAAACAGAAAACCAGGATATACATTTCTTGCATCTAGAATAAAATGAAAGGCAATAGCTAGAGAAATGGATTCCTTCCCTAATTTTTTCATGTTAGCTGCAAATGTGTGATGAGTGTTTTCTACCACATATCAGAAGGTGAGTGATGAATATGTTCTTAAGAATATAAGTCAACCATAATGTCTGAGGGCTTCATGTCCCACTTCCTACCCCCCACCTCGGGCCAGTAGTTTGCTTCAAGAGCATGCCAGTCTGTTAAGCACCATGAGCAGTTATAGATCTACACGTTACTGTTCCAGAGCAAGGTTTAGCAAACAGGAAAGAGTAATTTCATTTCATATGCTTCTTATTAACTGGCAGAGGGGTTAAATGCTTCACTCTTCAGAGGACCCCAGCAAAGCAGTGTGGTTATGTCTGTGCCAACTAGTGTTGGACCAGGTAATGCCTGGGTATATTATGGGGATAATGTATGACAGAGACTGTTCCAGTAAGAAATGTGGACACAGCCACATCTTTTTGGTGTGTATGGTATGGGGGAGGAGGGTTTAGATGTGTGTAAGTAGGTTGTGCCATGCTCCTCAGGTCCCTGGCTAATCCTATTTACTGATACAGACATATCCTGCAAGTTCCAGAGAAGCCTTGAGGATAGGGTTATGGTGGACCTTGGAGCTGCCTTCTGCACAGGGAGGAAAGGCATGCAGTTAGTGAGCCACTCACCTCAAATGTAAGCAGATGGAGCTCTCACAGTCAGAGCCGGATCCACTTGTCATACAGATAGTGGAGAAGATGAGCAGCAGATTGAAAGGGTCATCTGGCAAAACAAGGGAACATTTACAGCCTAAACTGTAAGGGAATTGGCAGCAGTGGAATAGAGAAGCCCATGCCTTTTTAAAGCTAGGTGGAGAACTATGTAAATAGCTTTATGAGTCTGCACGTTGGCCACAGGATGTCTGTGAAGGGCTGCAGTTGTATCTCAAAGAGTATGATACAAATGAGACCTTCAGCAATGACTGAGGAATGGTGGATAGATTCTGGATAAATGGAGCTCAGTTTTTCCTGATCTCCTTGTTTATCCACAAAAAGTGTGCTGGAGGCTGAATTCTACATGAGAGTAATTTCTGAGCATCTGCATGGTAGGTGCTAAACCTGAAGTAATTTTTATATGATTTCTTTGCACAAATTAAATCAGTTGTCTCTGAAAATGATTAATTGTGTCTGGACATTAGGGCATAAGATTGCTCAGAGGATTTGTCTTCTGGGTGATCTACTTCTCTCTCTCCTTTGAGTCTGCTGACTATAGTAACTAGCTCAGAATATATTTTCAAGCTTCTGGATATTTACAACTAGATGAGATGAAGCCCAGTGTCTGAGTTTTAGCTGGAAGAAGGTTTAGGATAGGACAACTAGGTTAAAAAGAAAAGTTTTTTTCCCTA
>NW_009954222.1:5335613-5353374 GCF_000747805.2 Chaetura pelagica
TTCCCTACATCTGTTTGTTGTATTTCTTTTGATTCCTCATCTTTCTCTGTCTTGTCACATCAGTTTTCAACAACTCAAGGGCAGATGACATCATATTGCCTCTTTTATAGTTTATTCCTCTTAACATTTGTTTCCTAACCAACTAATTCTCCATGTGTCACTTGAGTCACCATTTGAGCCACCAGTAAATTTGGGACACTTTTTCTAGACAATAGCGTGTTCTGTACAGTTTCCATTTCTAAAAGCACAGTCAGAGCCTAACACATACTTTGATTCAAATGGTTTAATATTCATAATCAAGAGGAAACATTTCCTTTATGTCTATTTTTGGTGCAAGGAACTGGCCAAAAGCTCAGACCAAAACAAACTTTTTCTTAGCATTGATTCAAAAAATCTGGGCCCAATCCTACTCTGGAAATTAGTGACAGCACTCCCACTGGGCTTCTGGAGGGACAGGGCCCTTCATAATAAATATTTTTGGTGAATTCAATAGCTTAAAGCTAAAAACAGTATCTCAAAAGGTATGAATTAGCTCTAGTGGTATTTTTTTTTCTGGAAAAAATCCAAGTTTAATAAATGTGTTTTGCGTAAAGGACATAAGATACTTTACATTATTGAAAGGACTTTGACAGTCTAACATTTTTTGGTACTTAAAAATAGAAAGCGATGTTATCTGATAAACGAAAAATGTCTACATGGAGCATCAAAATGATTAAAACTATGCAGAATATCTGAAAATCTAAAAATTATGACTGCACAAAAAGCAAGTTGAATGGACCTGATGGTCTAGGTTATCTTTGTTAGGTACAGAGAAATAATCCTGAAGACAGGCTTTTACCTGAGAACATTAAATATATAATGGAAGTAGGTTGTTAAATATCATTGGCAAGATTTGGAGTGGCTTAGTTCCTAATGTATGAATTTAACAGAGTCCTTTTTATTTAGGGTTTAGTTTTCCAGAACCAGTAGATTCAATGGGAAAAATCAACACATGCAGAGTGAGATTTGGACCATATGAAATCTGAAGGACCTATATCTCCTATTGGCAGGAAAGGAAGCTTTGAGCACTAATGCTCTTAATTGGGATGTCTCTTTCATCACATATTATTAGAAAACTAAGCAGTAGGAAAGCATGAGCTCATGCATTATTCTGCAGCTGTCAGTATTTTAAAGTTGTTAGTATAGTCCCTGACACAGCTTGTCTAGCCATAGCTACCTATATGGTGTCAGAGCATTTGAGAGTACATTTGAGTCTTTTCCCAAGAGGTACTATGAATGATGCCACCCTTCTTTGCAAAGTGAAAACATTTATGAGTAGAGACTTGAACTGGAGCAGGTGGCCTCAGAGCTGAAGAACAGGTCCAAGCCTATTAGGACATTAAGGCCCCAGCAGTGAAGTCTAATGTGTAAAATTTGTCTGAAGTAACTGATTTATCTCTCCTCTCCTCTCCTCTCCTCTCCTCTCCTCTCCTCTCCTCAATATTTCAGATAGGATCACTTAGGACTGAATTATCCAAATTCTGTAGGGGAAATATATGCTAAGAAGTTGCAATGTTTACTGTTTCAGCCCTTTTTTTTTTTTCCCTTTGTGCTTAGAACTGACTTTGGTTCCCAGCTTGAAAAAACAGAGACAATTGACAACAACAGAATCAGTACTTGAAGTACTTGATGGTGAAATGGGTGCAGCCTCCAAAAAACTCGCCTGAAACCTGGACTTGGTTCCAAGTGAAATATGTTGTTGGCTGGGAGTTAGTGTCCACTGGAGCCTTGTCAATGCAATAAATTCACATTGCTGTTTGTCTGCATTTGACACAAGGGGTAAGGGTTTGGGACATACAATGTAAAACAACAGGGTATCAAAGATATGTGTTGAAAAAGCTTTTCTTGTAATGACGGACAAACACAGTAAATTCCAAAGGTTTGGTCTGGGTAATCACTCAGCCTCTTCTGAGTTTGCAATGTATGCTGCAGGTTTCAGGATATGAAATTACCATTACAAGATTTCCAAAGTGTCCTGACCTTCATTGGTTTGGAAAATAAAGAGCCACAATAGGTCTTCACAATACTTAGAACAAAATGGCACATTTGGACTTTGGTTTGACTGGTTTTACAAACCAGCTTATTTCTGATACCTTCATAAACTTGACTTCTCATTCTAAAAGCTTCATACCATTCACCCAATATCTTTATTATCTCTTTGAAACAGGAAAACCTCATTCATTCTCACTCACCTGTAGTCATAGACGTGCACTTTTTATAGCCATGGACTCCAATCTTTTTTCCAGAATGAATTCATACTTCTGGACTTACCAACATGCACTGACCACTCATCTGCACAGGCATGCATATGTAATAATGGTTTTGCATCTGAGTCTGAAATGTCTAGGAAAGATGGGTGGCTGGCTAGATCCAAGAAACAAGAGTCTCTTTTCTGTGCCATCCATAACGAAGACACAAACACAGGACAAAGAAAATATTGTAACCCCAAACAGATACACCTTACAAGGTTGAAAAAGTGATGCCTTGAGAAACTGTGAAGTGGCATCTGTTCACCTACATACCCCACAGGTGCACCTTCTTGGAGCAGTTCCTCACACAGACTAAGGAAAACTCAGAAAACAGAAGGCTTACACATCCTTCTCAGTTCTAGACCAAGGAAGATGACGGGAAACACCCCCAACTGTTCTATTCTGAGGATAGTTCTGTGAAAACTTAGCTACTTCTGAAATATGTCCTTGCTATATCAGTATGGGGGAAAAAAAGAAACTGGTTGGAATCTACTCTTTTTCTGCAACGCATGAGGTAGAAGAAAGCAAAACAGAAGATTTCAGCCTTTATTGCTTCTACATTCTCACTGCAGAGACTTTTTCAGATGTGGCAGAAAGTTAGCACTTCTTACAGTCCTAAGAACATCTGGCTACACCTGTATAAGTAAACTAGGCATTCCCAGGGAACATCCTAGCCCCAGGAATTTGGAGGTCCATGCAGCCAAATTATGCTATAGTCCATGGCACAGCTCTAGTAGCTGGCTACCACCCTCTTAGACAACACCTGGGCATGCTTCCAGGGTTAGCAGGGGCAAGAGCTATTCCCGACAAACTGAGTATAGCTATTTTGTCTTGAAAACCAGGAGCTGAACTGTATGGATGTTGTCTGTCCCATGATACTCAGCCTCAGTGCCAGGGAAAAACTTAAGCCTACTTGTTTCACTGTTATAGATGTAGCCTCAGTCTAGGGACTAAAACTGAAAAGACCCCTACTTGACTTAATTATACAGGTTAAGTAAGTTGCAACAAGAAACTATTGCTGCCACTTCACCATCAAACTGACACCCCCTTGAATATTCCCCTTTAGATGAACAGGTATACATTTTTTGACCAAACAGAAATAGAAAAGAAATGAATGTTAGAAATATGTAATATCTAAACCCAAAATAAACGACTGCAGATACTGTGGTCCCTTATTTTTCTTAAGGACTTCAGAATTTCTTGAAAAAGAGTAAATATAATATCCATAAAGACAGATGAATTATGGAGAAGCACCAAAGAGCAGCCTGGGACCATTGTCCTTGTCTTTCTGTCCCTGTGTGACTGCTTCTTCAGTTATTGTTCCAATATATTTTTTTAATGACAGACCTGAGGAGGAACTGGACTATGTCTTAGATGGCATCGGTACTGCAGGACCTTGGAAATCTTGCTGAATTTCTGTGACCATATTTTGTCAAATTGGTCCATTCCTTCCTTACCCACACTATGCTTGGCTCCACCAAGTCATCCTGTTGCATGAACAACAGGATTCCACGCCAACCCAAGTAGGGCATATATGTGTATGGATGAACAGAGTCCTCCCTGAATGCCGGCCATGGACCGTTGGGCGCCAATAAATTGTTGTCACCGTTTGACTCAGGTCCGACAACAATGCTCTCGACCCCCCCTCCCCCAACGCAGGTAGGGAAGGAGAGAGAGAAAAAGAGAGAGAGACTTGGCTGGATTGAAAACTAAACTACACCGCTTTAATTAAAACACTAATGAATCATACAAGAAAATATATACGATTATATAAAGATATATTCAGGTGTAGGCAAAAGCCTCGCGCCTCCCCCCACCCCAGCAACTCCCACAGCACTTCCCTGAACTGGGAAGAGTCCCAAGGAATCCCGAAGCTGCTGCTGGAACAGAGCAGAGAGTTATGGGGGTCACAAGAGATCAAGCCTGAGGATCGACGGTGATGGATGAACAGAGTCCTCCCTGAATGCCGGCCATGGACACACTGTTGCTAGTTATAAGAGAGCTTACTGAAGGAAAAAAAAATCAGTAAAAAGAAAAATTGGCTTCATCCTGGCTCAAACCAGGACAGTGTATAATGCAATTTAAAGTGTAATGACATAATGTAGACATCCTAAACATAAAGAGATGTTTCCAGAGGGAAAGAAATGCTATAGCTTGGTGGAAGAAGTTTAGCAGCAGTTCTTTCTCACCCAGGCTACATTTTTAGCGAATGCTGAGAGTTAATTACTCACTGGTATTATCTAAAATAGCATTTTGCTTAAAGTTTTGCTGTCATCAGTGAACTGTGTAGTGGCAGGAGGGAGGGAAAGATACTGGGAAGGAAATGATGAACTGATGTTTTTGCAAAGCTTGACAAATCACTGCTTTAGATTGGCTGAAAATATGATTATCACAGTACAGTGTGTGGGGGGTTTAATAATAATAATAAAAAGCTTTAATACTTTTTAAACTTTTCCATTACAATTTCTGCCACCACATAGTTTGTTGTTTACCTTGATTTATTACAGGTCTCTCTCTCTGTGCTTTTCTCAAAAGAAAAAGAAGTGGTTTTTTTTCAACTATACATCAGTGACCCCAAATATGATAACCTTAGGCATTGGTTGTAGGTTTTCATCTCAAGCAACTGATTCCCAAAGTACAATGACAGGAATTCAAGTTAGTAAGTAACAGGGCCTTTATTTCCCCAGAGATACAAGTGTGGAAGTCAAGGGAAATACAATGACGTTGTTAATGTTGTATTTATAACTGTTAGTAGTCCCACCCTCGGCTTCATTGTCTGAGGTGCTACTGTTATTTTCATAAAAAGCACAGCAGGCAATTTCTATTTTATACAAATGATTTATTCCTACACATGTGAGGAAAAAACATTTTTATTGGCTGTTTGTGATCTATTAAAAGAATCTTGTCATGATGTTTTATGTTTTAAATCTCTTTGATTAGATAAGCTAGTTCATAATTGGACAGCCTTTTGAAGGTGTGAGATTCCGGGCATTAATTTTAATTTCACAAAAGATAATCTGACTTTGACCATTACATCTGTGCTGATAGATATTCTTATTAAAGATGGGAAAATTGATGCAAAGGTATTGGTGACTGCAACAAAGCCATCATGGAAGTTTGCTCTTAATGCAACTAATCAGTATCTGATTTCTAATATAATCCCAGTAATTTGAATCACGCCCTTCCAAACTATTTTTTTAAATTATTTTTATTTATGTTGATCTTTTTTCTCTTTTCAGCTTTATTTCTTGTTCCTGTTTTAAGTTCTTTCTTCTGCCATTCTTTTTGTTGTGTTGGACATACAGTTGCTATAAAATCTATTGTAAGCATGTTATAATGTCTTAGTTTAGCATAACTGATTGTCAATTGCCAATTATAATTCTCAATACTTTTACAAAATTACTTTGTAAAAATGAAGTGAGATTACAGGAAACACAGTTAGACCTATCATTCAGAACACCAGCTGAATCAAGCTAAAACACTTTGCCAAATGAAATAGAACAATTCTGGCTAACTTTGTTTTTAAATGGTTATAAGGCATTATTTGCTGCTGGATTAGATACGTGTCTATCAGTACATCTTAAGAAATTGCTATTTTAATGTATTTTTGGCACACTCGAATCTGGAAAGCGTTTGAGAGAAACTTATGCCCTGATGTTGTCATGAAACACAACTTGATTAAGTTCAAATTACCTTTAAATAATCACTTGGACATCTGTTGGCTTATCCAAGCCTTCCTAAATTTGCCCATGATTTTCTGTATGAAAACACTTCATTAAGTACTTAGCTAGTTCCCAAGTCTGAAGTGAATGTGACCTGACAGAAACATCACAAATTTTTATAATGTCATTTTAAATATCCAACCAAAGTAACATTATTGTGTGATTCAGCTGCTAATCAACTAAACTGTTATGGGAAAGTAATAGAACAGGGTTGTGTTTTTAAGGTGTTTTGCCGATCGAGCAAGAGATTTCCTTTACAGGACTGCTGAAAATACAGGAAATAATTTGGTTCCATCCCAAAGAACTCCTGTGAACACCAGAGAGATGAACTCATGCCAGTACTGTGAAATATGGCTGACCCCTGAACTGATGCATGAAGGAAGGCTTGAAATCAGAAGATGAGCACTTCAGAAATAACTCGGAAGCTGAAAAAAGTGTCTAAGGCATTTTAGATTATGCAGATAGAAACTTCAGACATCCCCACAAATATCCAGGACTGAATACAGGAAGATCCCATCTGAAAGGCAGTGAAAGAAAACCCTTAATATAATTGCTTCTTAAGAGCTGTGGTCCAGAAAGGAGGATTACATGCTACAGGTGAAGAATTCTTTGGACTTTTCTTTTTTTACCTGAAGCACTAATCAACCCAGAAGGAAAGAGAATTTAGCTTTCCTAGGGGATTTAGCTATTAAGAAACAGCTTAATAGCTGCATCTAGCACCAAGAGGTAAATCTCGCTGCTATAGAGACCTGGAGGGGCCACTTTTCATATATCTTTCTGTGGATGCTTTTAGTGGCTTTGGTAAGGTTTCCAGGCTGCTTAATAAGGACCAAATCACAAAGATAGAAATGTAACATAACTGTGGGAGGTATTTAATGTTCTATGTGAATTTCATTCTGGATTACCATGCAGGAGTCCACGTGTTCCGTGTTCTGCTGTGTCTTCCCTCATTCCCAACTATCAGAAAGAGCAAATGCAAAAGAATGAATTTTAGCAGACTCATGGAGCAAAATGTATGGTGAATAGGATAAGCTGAAGAGCTACAATAAGGCATAGCTTGAGATATCTTTTCATGCTAAGTATTTGAACTAATGCTGATTCCCTATTCTGTTTTAGTTTTTTTTATATACTTACCCAGTTCCTTATCATCCTTCCTTTGAAAGTCTTACCTCATAAGGCTTTATTTTTTTGGCATTGAACATCAAACAATCCCATATTTACAGAAAGGCTGAAGTTGGAACTGACATCTGGAGGTCATTTGGTCCACATCCTGGTAAGCAGGGGCACCTACAGCCAGCTGTCCAGGATCATGTCCAAATGGCTTTTGAAGATCTCCAAGAATGGAGATTCCACAACCTCCCTGAGCAACCTGTGCCAGTGCTCGGTCACCTTCACAGTGAAAAAGTGTTTCCTAATGTTCAGATGGGACAGCTGGAGATGCAAAGAATAGCCTGAATTTTCTGCTTGCAATGTTTGGAGACAGTGAAGAAGAAGCCTAACTAACGTAAAGCTATCTCATCATATATAGTTATGCCATTTTCCCATGCCCTGAGAATAAGGCTTCAATAAAAGACATTTACCCTACAAAGAGGGTAGAAAATTGTTCTGGTTTGGTGGGTTTTTTTGGTAGTGGCAGAAGGGCCACAGGAGTGGCTCTGGTAAGAAGCTGAGAAGCTCCACCTGCTCCAAAATCAGCCAAGAAGCCATTAGAGGGACAATAGATGCGCCTCAGCAATTAACATAGAAAAGAACTGACATAACACCTGAGCAGAGAAGCACTTTGGGGAGAAGAGCTGTGCTGGGGAAGGACAGAGGTGCTGGTGGTTGATGAGGAAGAAGGGGAAGAAGGTGCCCGAGCAGAAGTTTCCCTGCAGCCCATGGCGAGATGGCAGCTGTGCCCCTGCACTCATGGAGGAACGTGGTGGAGCATTCCCTGGGGGTGCCAAGAAGGGTGAACTTGGCCACTGGACTTGGATTTTGTGGCCAGTGGATTTGCTGCCAGTGGACTCTGATTATACAGCTTTGGAAGACCCTGGTGCCAGGGGAGTTGTTGGTTCCTGAAGGACCCTGTGACTCTGTGAGAAGCCCACGATGGAGCAGCTGTGTACCTTGCGGGAAGGACTCAGGAAGGAGAGGTTCGTGGAGGACTCTCTGTCCCATGGGAGGGACCCCAAGGGGAAGCAGGGGAGAACTGTGAGGAATCCTCCTTCCTGAGGAGGATGGTGCGGCAAGAACCACCAGCCTGTGAAGTGACCTGTCTCCCTGTGCCGCTGGGGGGAAGGAGGGAGAGAAACCGGGAACAAAGTGATTTAGGCCCGGGAAGAAGGGAGGGGTGGGGTAACGTGTGCAAGCCCTGCTTTTTATGTTGTCTGTGTCCTGTGAGGGTTTGATTAGCATGAAAGTAAATTATTATTATTTTCCCAGTTGAGTCTGTTTTGCCTGGGACCTTAATCGCTGAAGAACCCTCCTTGTCCTTTGTCTCAACGCATGAGCTTTGTCCTCCTGATCCCAGTGTGTGTGTGGACAGAGTTGAGTGAGTGCCCATGGGGCTGTTTCTTTGTTGTCATGTTGTCTCAAACCACGACATTAATGGTGAGCCAGCCAGGAGAGAGAGACAAAGAACCATGACAAACATGAAAGGCTGTTTTACGCAACTCAGAAGTGTAAAATTCCTGACTAAAATAAAATTAGGTTTAATCTCTTTATATATGCAGATGTGTGGACAGAGTACTATAGGTGGAAGTTACTGATCCTGGTAAAATGTATTTATGCTATCACTGTGGAGGTAAAACCTGAATAGGTCCTTTTTGACAAGTGGTGCAGGGCCTGTGCAGCAATAACCTGTTTCCTGTCAGATGAAAAGTCATGCAGTGACAAGTGGTAAATTTGGACAATTTAGTAGATCTTTTCTGTGCCACTGAGATCACACAGCTTTTTACCTAATACATTAATGGAAACTTTTCTACTACCATAAATAATGCCAGCATTCCCTTACCTTTTCACTACTAAAATCATGCTAAAAGTGAACAATAGCTGCCTAAGTAAGACTAGGGATTCTGATTATCCTCTGTATTACTATCTTTTAAGTACACCATTTTATAAGTTCATTTATTGTACAAGACTATGCATCAGGATGTTTCTTGCTGTTTCTACTGTTAGAACGCATTTAATAAAATGCTGCTTATGCCATGTGCTCCATCCTTTACCCTTCAGAAGTGACTTGGGTTGTTTGGGACCTCAGACATTTTTTTCTTTTCCCAGGATGAATCTTTACAACTTCTTCCTCTCTCTCTGCAGTAAAATAGGAGGAAAACTACTGCCTCTGTCTTCCCATCACAGATCCCAAATGCTTGCTTGTTCCAAATGTGTAATGTAGAGGATAACTTCAGAAGTTTCATAGAGGTATTTTTCTCTTATCAGAGTGCCACACAGGTGCTACTGATCTGCCAATACACTGATCACTCTTTTCCTAACCCAGTAAAACAGTTAAACAAATAGTCCAGTGGATTCCTGTCTGAACATCCCTTGACTAAGGAGGTTGTGCAGGACTAAGTCCTTAGTTACATAGTACTAACTCATTTCAAGGCATACAAACAAGTGATGCTGCCTTAGCCAAAAGAGACAAGCAAAAAAACCAAACAGCTAATAATCTGATCCCAAATGTCCTCGCCAGTGTAAAATAATGATTACCCCTGTGTTTTTAATTATAAAATGCTTACTGTTTTGAATAAGCAAGCCCCAAAAGATACTAATAATCTAAAACCAGACCACAGAAGCATTTGAAGCAGTTTTTGTGACAAGCTGTAATTTGTTCCAGGAGAGGCAATATAATAATAAATCATTCTAAAATTGAGTTGTTTTGATTTGTTTCTCTTAATATCATTCCTTTTAAGATGCAGAAGTAAAATGCTCTCTTTTTTCTTCATGCTGGTCAAACTTCAAGGGACCACTAAAGGAGGACTAGACTTCTGTAAGGGTTTAATTGCCTAGTGAGAGTCAAGACCATGTCATGACTGGAGAACAAAACAATGACGTTTTTATCCAACTTTCTTTCAAGGCTTTAAAGAAGAATTGATAGAATTTTGCCAGGACAATCCTGAGGCAAACTGCTTAAAGCTTTTTTAATGCTTTAGCTTGTCATGCACATTGCTTTTGTTATTGCACTGAAGGAGCAAAGTTTACTGGCTATTGACCCCTCATAAAACTGCACAAAACAGGCAAATTTGGGTGGCGATGAAACTAATTTTGAAATGCTTTTCTGTTTGCTGTGTTTCCCAGGAAGGTATAGCTAACTAGTATTTCATAATCTAACTTTAAAGAGACTCATGTCCTGCTCATGGGTAGAAACAGTTAGGCATTTCTCAGGAAAGTGATTTTTCTTAGAAAACTCTAGTTGAAAGCAAAATCCTTTGCAGTAATGTTCTGTGCTAGATTAAGATGTCATGAGAAAAGATTTCACAAACCTAAGAGAGCCACTTTTGGCATGGATTTTCTCATGCAGCCCAAGTGATTCTGTTTTGTCCGAGATGTATAAACAAGGTCTGTTCATCTGCAGTTATCTTGCTCCTTTGAAATTACTTCTTTGAAAAGAACGCCTGGCTTTGGGAGGTTGGGTCAGATAGGAGCTGTTTTTCTAGTGCTGTGTGACCATTTGTATCCTTATTTTGCAGGTATCTGCCATAAAGAGAAGTGAAGCAAGGAAAAAGAGGAAAAAAAAACTGGTGTGGTTACAGTAAGAGCTGGATGACATCTCAGGAATTACATAGGTAATGGAGAGGTAAAAGTTGGAATTATATGCGTACTAATACATTCAGGAATTACATACTTTAAAATAATAAAATGTCTTAGAAAATTTGCTCTGTGACTTCCGTGTTTCCACCTACACCCAGGTTTACCCCATTTTTAACAGAGCTGAACACCTGAGCCTGAGTTGCAATCTGGAAAATGAGTATTCCTTTCTCTATCTTCCCTGATAGGCCTGATACAACTAATGTAATCTGGGCATGTATAATATACATCAACAGGTTTTCCTGCCAGTTTTTTTTAAAAGGACAGTCTATGGCTTTATGATGATGCTTTTTATACAGCATCTCAATGGGCTTTGCCACCGTCTACCAGGACTTCTGCTGTTATTTAATTTTATCCAGGTAGTGATTAAACTGGGAATGGGAACTAGAAATGTAGCCTCTTCTGACACTGTTTCTGACCACTTGCCCAGACATTATGCTCCTGGGGTTGCATTTCCTTTCTGACCTAAAGACTTGGCTGCACCAACTATTTTCCTACATTTTCTCATAGGAGTCCAGATGGCATGAGGAAAGATTTCAGTTCTGAGGAGTATTCTGAATGCACAGAGACTTAGTGGCAAAAGTGCCTTGGTTAATTCTCTGCTTTGTTGACTGGTTTAGAGCTCGTTTTAATAAGGACTAAAATAGAAAATTGGCAGAATGTATTTTCACTGTCTAAATCTGAGTTGTAGCTCTCTGTTCAAAGCAGAGGACAACCAGCTGCCAAATACTATATTATTTAAAATAACACTGAGTAGTTTTACAAAATACTTTCAAAAGAAAGACAGTATGTCTGTTTTTAGCAGCTCTTTGAAATATTCTGAATTCTGATTATGAACTTTAGTTATGTTATAAATGGTTTTGGCATGTCAGCTCAGGGTAATTATTGTTTTTAAATGTTAACTAACTGCAGTGACACATTCAAAAACAGACAGAAAATAAAAGGGTTTTGTGCATCAGAAATGACTGTGATTGTTTTTGTTTTTTATTTTTAATTTCAAGTTGTCTCACACACTGCCAGGTCTTGCTTCGAGATGCACTACAGCTATTACTACTATTATTATTCTTCCAAAGTAGCGTAGACTCACCAGAGAAAACAAAGTTGGACCGAAGTGGCTTTTCCTGTTGGGTGTGCTGCAAATTTATAGCCTTATGAGTTTGGAAGTGCTCTCAACAAAGTAGCAAAAAAAGGTATTTGGATTTTTTTATTATTTTTTTTTTTTGTGTGGATAAAAGAAGATGGAATGTGAAGACAAGGAAGGAATGAAAAGGACAAAGAAGGAGAGAGGAGGAGAGAGATGAAAGTCCCAGGAGAATGAGGGGATACACTATGGAGTCCCATAGGAGACATGCTCATTTGTGATGTGAAAGTCTAAGGAGAAATACTTGAAAGCTCTACAGTTATGCCAGGTTTCAGTGAGAACTCTTGCAGATGCTGGATCACAAACACAGGTGCTATATTTCAAATATCTTCTGTATTAAATTACTTTAAAAGAGTGTTCCCACACAAATTCTGTTCTCAGTCACATGTGCAAAAGGTCCAATTGTACAGATTGTGAGAATGGCCCATTGGAGAGAATCACCAGTGTGCTGTGGGGGGGCAGGTGGCAGGGGCAGGGCTGGCACACTTGTCCTTTGGAGAAAATGCCAAGGGATGTGGGCTTGTTCAGCCTGGAGAGGGATTGCCTTTGGGGGGAACTAACAAGCCCCCTGGTACAGTGCAGTCATCAGGAGATAGAGCCAGGCTTTTTAAGGAGATGCATGGCAGGAGAACAAGATAAAATGGTCATACATTGGTAGAGGAGAGCAACGAACTCCAAAATCAAATAGTTTGAGGGCAGTCCAGTTGTGGAGTAGGTTGCCCGGAGAGGTTATGTCATCTCTGACAGGTTTTTCAAACCCCACTCTATGCAGCCCTCAGCAATCTGATCTGACCTCAGAGCTACCTCAGGGGTAGCCCCACATTGAGAAGCAGCTTGGATTAGAGACCTGCCAAAGTCGCTTCCCACCTGAATTAACCAGTGATCCTGTTATCCCATGGCTGCTTCCCAAATACCAGCATTATGGTTACAGGTGAAATATGGTAAGATAAATTCTCTGAGAATTTGACTAACTATTGATCTAAACAGAAGATGAGGTACTGGAAAAAACATAATTTCTAGGACCTGCCCCTTTTCTTAGTAGAGATTTTATTTTCCATTCTGCAAAAAGACAGATCAAGTAGCTGGATTTTACCCATCACAGATTACACCTTCTTCTACAAGAAGCCTTCAGAAAAGCAGAGACAACAGGAAATTGGTGTGCCACTTGACCTGAGCACCATTCCTGGCTATTTTGTGATCTAGTACAGATATAGCCTCTGGGCACAAGCATTCACTGCAAGGCAGCATGCTCAGGGCAAGGTGGACCCTTGACCCATGTAGTAGCCATATGCACCTAGAGTATTCTGAAAGTGAAGCACATTCCCATGCTGCTTTTAAGATGTTTGCTTTCAAGACAGATAGCCACAGCCATAGCACCAAAAGTTTTCTTGCAAGCTGAAATACTTGACAGGACTTAATTAGGTTTGTAAAAATCAAGCAAAAGTACAGGCTTACAGCAAAAAAATGACCACATCCTTGTACCTATATGAAATCAGGCCATTAAATTGTACTGACCTCTACATCAGTAGTTTACTGTCTCTCTTCCAGACTGCTCTAGGAAAGCATATACTGCTAAGTTAGCACTGTGAAATACCTACAAAATACACCTCTTATGGAAGAAGAGCAGAAATCTGTAATTCTCAATTCTTTTTTACAAGCAAGGCCTCTTTATGGCCTCATTTGCCTCTATGTAACCTTTGATTGCCTAACTAGCTCTAATTACTGGCTGTATTTGAAGCCCTGCTGGGACAGAGAGTTAAGTGACAAATGTAGTAACTGGCTCCCAGTATAAATATTCTCCCTCCTGCCCTAGATTATCCGAACTGCTTCTGAGTACAGGTTTGCATATGGCATTAGTTTTCCTGATAATATTCTTCTTTATGTATGTAGCTAATTTGCTCCACCTATTTATTTAAAGCAACTAAAAATGTTATCTATGGTTTGTGAAAGAGAATTAGATCGTTGCTCTTTCCTATCACATTAAGTAAAACAACATAAGTCCCATAGTTTTAAAAGCCATGTTTACAATTCATTACCATTCATTCCTGGTTACAGAAGTACTTGTGTCATCATGACGTCTTGTGAATCATGGATGTACTTTCATGGTTTTCTTTGGAATAGAATGACAAAGCAATGAAACAAGATTTTTTCAATAAGAACAGCATCTTTGCCAAGTGTAATGGATGAGCAACTGCCATTTTATTTAGTCTGACTGTAGAACCTGGCATATTCACTAAGGAATGTGGTGTTAAAGAGACATTTACGTGCTTCTATGTCCTGCTAAAGAAGACATTTTGTCTCTCTAGGTTCACCAGCCACTATCTTTGAGTCTTCTGAGTTGTTGGGTTTTTTTTACCCTGCTGAAGATCTGACTTTTAACTTTGGATTAATAATGCAGCTTTATCTTCCTGACTGTTCCTTATGAACTTCTGGTTTTCCTCTTGAAAAAACAACAGTAACATGTAAATGTAGCCAAGTTCAAAATAAAAAGAAAATAACAAGGGGAAGAAACTTAATACTCCTAGAAAAATTTTGAGAAACTTTTCTTCCACTGCAGTTATGATTTAATTAGTACTCCAAAATATATTTATAAACAAAAAAGAATTGGCATTATTGAATTCTTGTGTAAGTCTTTTAGGAATATTATACTTGTACATGTTAGTCTACTAAGCTCTGTTTAATTAGTCAGCTGAGCTGGGCTTACACTGCTTTGTCCAAACTGTGCCAAACAACCAGGACCTCACAGAGAATAGGGTCATCTACACACTAGAAAGCCAGTGAATGTGGTGTGACTCTCTTTCTTGGGTGTCTTGGAATGTTATTACTTGGCACAGCTTAAAAATACCACTTAAAAAAAGAAGCATGATTTAGGGCCAGATTCACTGACACATTCCAGTTGCTTTGTGCTTGTCTGGTGATAGAAAACAGCAGTAAACTAACAAGCTGAAGTGGATTTATGATTGCTTTGCATATCTGACATGACATGGGGCTATTAGAGCATACCAGAGGGAGTGTTCTCTTCTTTAGTGATGGGCTGGAGATAAAGGGAGAGGGTGTTTGTTCTTGCCTGTAATGTTAATTCCTGGTGATATGAAATAAAATCGTAGATGCAGTTTAGTTGTATATTCATGGTATTTTAGTATGGGTTAAGTTGTCTTTTTTTAAGCAAAGGTCGTGTGTGTCAGATGCAGAGGCTTCATATCCCTCATTCTCACATAACTTTAACTGATGCATTCTAAATGAAATTCCTTTGCTATCAAGGAGGAATGTCACCAATGTCATTCAGAGCAGCTACGTGTGAGTACGTCTGCCTGATGTGACATAAAAGTTTTCAGTGAGCCACAGAAGCATGAATTGCACAGTCAAAGGCCTTTGTCATCTCACTTGGACCTTGGACTTCCTATTGGCCTTGGCATGTCTGACATGATGATAAGCATGCACAAATATTTCACTGAGCACCAATAATTTAGGAAATTAAGTGCTCGTAGGTTTTGCCAGGTAATGAGTTTTTCATGGCTAACTTTGGTGTTTGTGTATCAACAACTGCTGTCAGAATTTCCCCATTAAGGTTTTCTTCACTGCATGTGGAGTATTTTCCTTGTGGATGGTGTCACTGTTAAAAACCACAGGTTAATGTAGTACAAGTTTCATATTCCGAGGTACAGCTTTTGTGTGACTCTTACATAGTTCACTAGGAAACAAACAAGTACTAGGACTCTGTTGAAATATGAAGAACTGTTCTTCTGGCAGTGGGAAGGAGCAATTCTTCCAGCTGGGAATGTATTGGATTGAAATGTTTCTCAAAATAGAGGAGACAGAAAACAAGGACAAATTTGTTCTGCAAGGGATCAGAGTTATAGTGTATGGGAGCCATACATAGCCAGGAAATGTGTAAGCATGAACAATACCTGCTGCCTGAGATCTGCATTCAAAGCAAGAAGGAGAAGGTGGTATGACTATATTCTCAGCTATATTCACTTGGGTCATTCAGCTACCTCCATGCCTGTATGCTGGCAGAAACAAGGATGAATTTCTGACACTGGCACCAGGCAGATCATTCCTGGTTGGATGTCATGCCCAGCTTCTCTTCCTGAAGATCTCATTTGAGTAAGGGCTTTGTACATCAGCAGATGACTCCAGATGAAACACAGAGAAGCTGGGTTTTTCTAGTGGCTGTCTCACTAACATCAAAACGGCTTTAAACCCTAAGACTCTAGTTTGAGCGTAACTGGCCTTAATAAGGCCTTGGTTGTTAGATTACAATTTTTCTGGCATCTTACAAGAGTAAGTCTAATTCAACACTTAAAAAGCTATTTGTCAGATTGTTTCATGAAAACTGAGCAAACTTAAAGTTTAGTTGACATGTATTATTTAACCAACAGTTCTTGGAGGCAAAAATAAATACCTCTTATCTCCAATGAAAATATAAATAGAAATATCTCCAGGCAGAGGCATTGTGAAATAGCTGAATGGTATGATGTACATAAACATCCACAACATTTTTTGGCCTGTTTTTCAAGACATTTTCTGTCTTGTCAGTATGTTCAGGGTGATATATCAGCAGTTTAAATGAGAATGGATTGCTATTGCAGATCATAAAATTTAATTATGGTAGAACTTTAATCTGAGATAAACTTGAATGTCTCTGATGGGAAAATAAGTGACCACCAAAGCAGCCTGGCCACCCAAGCCAGCATTGATGTGGTTTCAGATACTTTGTTGAAAGTCAGATGTAATGAAATAAATTTTTTATTCTCTTTGTGTCAGATAAGCTTGTTGTGAAAAATATTTTCAGACTCAGATATTCAGCAGATATTCTACACATTTTCCAGATACCCTGTCTATTGTGGGCTTTTCCTTCAGCTTCTTCCCTCTTTCCTTTTGTAAACATGTCTTCACACAGTTTCTACCATTCTGACACCCATCTTGCCCTTCTTGTTCTCTGAATTGCTACCATACCAACTTTAGTAACTATATCCAGTTGACAAGTGGCTACAAAAGAGCTACTTGAGCTTATATTATTGGCCAGCAGTAAAGTTCTGCCTTGACTTCTATGTGAAACACATTCCATTACTTGGAGGTTCTGTCATTTGTATTTATACTGCATATTAGCAATCTACAAACAAAATGGGTGCAGCCCAAATCTATGGCTATTTCAAATCTGCTCCTGATTCTAAGAAATAATGTACTGTCTTCTCCCCATTAAAAGTATGATATTTCATTTGTAATGGAAAAGTGAAGAAAAAATTTCTATCTGGATCCTTGGAGACAGATGGACTAAGTGGGTCATGAAAACAGTTAATCTTTGCTTGTAAAAAAAACTGGGTGGAGCAGATTTGAAGCTCAAAGGAAGTGTAAATATAACATCAAATTCTGGCCCAAGTAATTGGAATAGCCATTACCTTAAATTAAGAAGTGTAGCTGTGGAATGGGGAATGTGGCCAAGCCATGCGTGTGTTAGGTTTTAAGGTAAAAATCTAAAGTGAGATTCAGAATGTGGAAGATAAGGAGCCGGTCATACCTAACTCACTTGAAGTGAATAATCCTGATTAGTTAGGCTGTTCATGTCTATGAGGATTACTGACTTGAATAAAGGCTTCTAGTATCACGGCCAACTCTATATATCTAGAGATATTGATCATGCTGCATGTTTTAATTCACAAGCTAAACCCCTTTTTGCTGGAGCAAATTTATTTTAAAGTTATGTGCTGGGTTTTGAAAGCATAAATCATGACCTGTGAGACTGACTAGAAGTGTCTTTTTTTTTTCTTTTTTTTTTTTTTTTTTTTTTTTTGTTTAGAGACGTAAAACGCATTGTTTTT
>NW_009954222.1:5353414-5356478 GCF_000747805.2 Chaetura pelagica
TTTTTTTTTTCTTTTTTTTTTTTTTTTTTTTTTTTCTGAGAGCAGAGCCAAACACCACTGTTTTCAAGTGTTTTTGCTAGTCATGGGCTAAGTTTTCCTTGAGAATATCATCACCAGAAGGCATGCTACAATGTTGTGTATACATAAACTGATTCTTTATGGACAAGGTCAGGTTCTGGAAGCAGGATATACCCGTAGCATTCTGTCCAGCCTAATACACCTTTTTCTCCCTCCTCTCATTAGTGTTTTCATGCACTTCAATGCACTTATTGATTTATGGCAAATGTGCTCATATATTGGAGGAATACTATTGCTAACTGTGTCCCAAATAAAGGGGGGGAGAAGTGCTGGGAAGTACACACATCTTGGAAAGGGAAGGTAAAGTGAAGGACCAGGCTCCCCTCTTCCTCCCTTGCAGCACCAGTCCATATATTCCAGGTCACAGATAAAAAGCAGTTTACTCAAGCTCTGACTGAGTAAACCACATCATTCTGGGAACCTTTTTGTTTCCCTCAACCTCCCAGTGCTCAGCCTGGGGCAGGGTAACTCACACCACGCATAGCGTAGTGCTGCGCTTAATCACACAATTGAGGCCATGGAGAAAGAGAACACAGGAAACCTTTATTTTTCTACAGAACTGATACAGTACAGGCAGAGTCTGTGCAATAATGCTTCATTTACTGCCTTTCTCCTGCTCTTTACCTCTTGGTGACCTAGCAGAAGCAGAGGTCACTTAGCTGCATGGTAGCTCTGAGTTCTGAAGAAACTGTAGGAGACTGCCAATTATTCATTGTTTTCCCACAGTTTATCACAGCCCTGCAATATGAATCTCTGTAGTGTTCTGAGAGAGGGAGAGATTGTCCAGGGGAATTGCCTTTCCTCTCCCTCATCATCACACAGACTAGCTCTTTTCACATCTGTAGCTACACAGTAGTCCTGTAGCAACCACTATGGAAACATTCAGTATATTTCTCACTGTTTTTAGCAGTGGGAAATAGAGAGGAAGGGTCAGCGAGATGTAGCTGGATAACTTTATACAAACCACCAGAAAAGGGGACTTTCCTTGCACAATCTTACATTTACAGTAGATAGAATTACTGTATTGCATATAACAGCCAGAAAGATTGCTATTTCATCATTTCAGTTATTTCTTATTTCATGCAAAAAGATGATAAAATACTCACAGAATCATAGACTTCCACATCAGAAGGGACCTCAAGAATCTTCTGGTACAACCTTTCTAGGTTTCTAGTTTATATGAGATGGCTCAGCACCCTGTCAAGCTGAGACTTAAAACTGTCCAATGGGGGAGAATCTACCACTTCCCTTGGGAGACTATTCCAATGTTTGACTGTCCTCTTGGTGAAAAATTTACCTCTTGTGTCCAATTGGGATCTCCCCAGGAGCAACTTGTGCCCATCTGCCCTTGTCTTTTCCATGTGACTCCTTGTAAATAGGGAATCTCCATCTTGGAAGCCACCCTGTAAGTACTGGAACATGGTAATGAAGTCTCCCCTAAGCCTTCTTTTCTCAATGTTGAACAAACTCAGTTTTCTCAGCCTCTCCTCATATGGCAGGTCCTCCAGTCCTCTGATCATCCTTGTGGCCCTTCTCTGGACCTTCTCCAGCCTGTCTGCATCCTTTTTGTAGAGCAGGGACTAAAACTGAACACAATACACCAGGTGGGGTCTGACAAGCTCTGAGTAGAGCAGGATGATGACTCTTTCATCTCTGCTGGTGATGCCCTTGTTGATACAGCCCAGCATCCTGTTGGCTTTCTTTGCTGCTGCCGCACACTGTTCCCTCATGTTGAGCCTGTTATCCACCAAGACCCCCAGGTCCCTTTCCACAGGGCTGCTCTCCAGCCAGGTGGATCCCAGTCTGAACTGTGCTCCTGGGTTATGTATTCCCCGGTGCCAGACCTTACACTTGTCCTGATGGAACTTCATAAGGTTCCTGCTAGCTCCTGTCCAGGCCATCCTGGAGGGTGGCTCTTCCCTTCAGAGTGTAAACCTCTCCACTCATGCTGGTGTTTGCAGCAGCCTTCATCAGGGTGCTCTTGATCCCAACATCCAGGTCACTTACGAAGATGTTAAACAGCATAGGGCTCAATATGGATCCCTGGGGGACCCCACTTGTGACCACTTGCCACTTTAAGGAGGAACTATTTACTATCACCCTCTGGGTATGGTCTGCCAGCCAGTTCTCCACGCACCACACAGACCGCTTATCAAGGCTGTAACAAGTCTGTTTCTCCAGGTGGAGGCTGTCGGGGACTGTATGAAAAGCCTTGGAGAAGTCCAGTTGACAATGTCCAGTGCTCACCCTGCATCAAACAGCTGGGTTCCTTTGTCATTGATCAGGTTTGTCAAGCATGATTTGCCCCTGGTAAATCCATGTTGGCTTTTCCCAATCATGTGTTTCAATTGACTTGTGACTGTCCCCAGGAGGATATGCCCCATGACTTTTCAGGGACTGAAGTGAGGCTAATGGGTCTGTAATTACCTGGATCCTCCTTTGGACCCTTCTTATAGATGGGGGTGACCTTAGCCTTCCTCCAGTCCTCAGGAATGTCTCCCAATCTCCACTACTTCTCAAAGACTATGGCAGATTATGTGACAAAGATGTCACAATATCAGCCAACTCTTTCAGCACCCTAGGGTGGATGGCATCCTGGTCCGTTGATTTGTGCAGGTCAAGCTCCTATAATACTTGACACACCAACTCTCCCTTCACTGACAGTGGGTTGGTGTCTTTATCCACCTGGACTTTTGTCCAAGCTGGGACGCAAGAACACTGGTAAAGACAGAAGTGAAGAAGGTGTTGAGAACCTCTGTCTTTTCAGCATTGTTAGTGACTAGTTCACCTCTCTTGTTTAATAGTGGGCCAATATTATTCCTCTGTTTCTGCTTGTGGTTTACGTATTTGAACGTATTCTTGAAGTTTTTGACATCTCTGGCCAATCTCAGCTCAAGCTGAGCTTTCGCTTTCCTAACTGCATCTCTACACACAAAATTTCCCTTTTGGTTCTAAGCAGACCCAGAAGTTTGCAGTTAAGCCAATT
>NW_009954222.1:5356489-5376223 GCF_000747805.2 Chaetura pelagica
CTGCTGGCATGCACTGCAGTAAGGCATACAGGAAAGATACAGAGCTTACTAGGAAAATTCTTCCAGAGCAGATTGCCATGATGCAAGATGGTTGCAGAGTTTCTGCTTACCTCAAAATCCCCTTAAAACTGAATGGTTAATGCTGATCAGAGGATTGTCATGCTGCTGGGATGTACCAGTTCAGAACAGTTATATTTCATATTTTTCTCAAAGAAATCTACCTCAGGAAAATTTAAAATGGATTTTATCTGGAAAAACTTCTATAGGAAGTGACTGTCTTTTGTGGGTTTTTTGAAGTAGCGAATGACTAAGTCAGACTGACTAAGAATGTATCGTCATATCTCAGTGTTCTCCCATTCTAATGGGTGTTCAGACAGAAAGTTATCTGTACATGACATTTACTGTGCATTATCAGGCATCTGTATTTGTTCTGGCTGTTCCTCAAAGGGCATCTGATGAATCAGGCTTTTTTTTCTAGTAGACCCTTCACCTGCTACAAACAAGAAGCTTTAATCCTACCGTTGTGGGGGTGGAAACCACAGAACAGCAGGCAAAGTAAATGCTCTACACTTTTTTTTTGGTCATATATTTTGTTTTATGTTTGTAAATTTTCCATTTTGATTCCTTCTTCAGAGCACACCTGCATGCTTTGCAGTCTGTATTTTCCAAGAAATAGCTACCACAGTCTTAAACATAAGTTTAGTTGATTTTGCCAAGAAGAAGTCTTAGTTTGGGTATTAGGAAAATTTCTTCACCAACGGAGTTATCAGGTGTTGGAACAGGCTGCTCAGGTAAGTGGTTGTGTCACCAACCCTGGAAGTATTAAAAAGACGTGTAGATGTGGTGCTTAGGGACATGGCTTAGTGGTGGGCCTGTCAGTGCTGGGTTAACTGTTTGACCTGGTGACTTTAAAGGCCTTTTCCAACCAAAACAATTCTATGATTCCATAGAAAGTAACTTCCCAAGTCACCCCTTGATCTTTGGCTTCAGGAGTGCCTGTGTCCTTCTGTTTAGTGTAAACTGACTTAATCTCTTCACTTAAGACTTGGGTGCAGCTTGAGAGACACCTCCAGAGGCTGTTCTCTGGATGCAGGTGCCATGCTTGACTCCTACTACACCACAAGTTCTCATGTATTCTCCAGGAATCCCCCAGCTCAAGAATCCTTGTAAGACTCATGTGCACTCCAGGACATGTAACAAGCTACCAAATGGTGATCGTGGTGGGCTGCAATTTGGTCAGTTCAAAAGAAACAATGGCAAAAAAAATTAGTTATTGTCAAGATCTTCTGAAGGTGAGCTCTGTAAAGTACAGTGATCTCTTTCTACTTATTGTTTCACATAGCCACTGATTTTACACTGAGAGTCGTTGACTCTGTACTCTGGTCCCATGCCAGGGAAATGGTTAGGCTCTAAGTAGCTCCATTCATTATATTCCTAGTAATTTAAGTCCTTTTACAGGTTTACATGAAAATATCTGGGTCTCTGGGTGGCTGAGCGCTGGATTTGGCTGCAGTCTTTAACACAGCTCCACCAATTATAGCTTGCATAGGACTTGGAATAATTTTCATCCCAATCCTTTTATTTGAACTGTCATGTGAGTTCTTGATGTCTAGTCTTGGCAACCTCATTTAGAAGTTAATTCTTTTGGGAATGCATGTTTCATAGATCCGTGTCCTGCTCATTTTAAATGCACTGAGCCTAATTCATCTCTCAGTGATATAAATATATCATTAACGTAAATACATTCCCTTCATTTCTCCTTATTTGGATGCATTTTGGCACAAGTGACTGCAAAATCTGACTTTCTGGTTATTAATTCTGTGGTATTTAATTTTTCAATCTCTATCTTGTAAAAGTGAGAAGAAAAAAAAAGAAAAGAAAAAAAAGACTTACAGTGTTAGCTCTATTTTAGGTGAAAAATTATTCCACATTGAAATCCTCTTGGTTAAGTGCCTAAGTGTTAATCGAGCCATGTATTTTTTTTTGGCAGAGAGACAGAGGTAAGATAGCTCAGCCTTGCAAGGTTTAGGCTGTGTTATGTGAATATAAAACATTATGAAAAATTGTGCAGACTAGATATTTGTAATAGACCAAACATTTATTTGTCTCTCATGTAAGCATTTGTCTAGTTTTCAGGGTAGAAATGTAAGACCAAATCTGGACTATTGCATTATAGTAAGAGAATATGAAGTCTCTACCTTAGAGTGTTAAACTCATGAATTCAGTTTGCAGTTTAATATTTTGTTTGTTTGCTTTTTTGTTTGCTTTAGGCTGCATAGTTTAATGAACACATAAAATGGAATAAGTGAGGGGTAAAAAATATATATGATTTGGTAGAAATGCGAAAAATTTTTACGTTTGCACTTACAACATAGTCAATGCAACAAGGGCTCAAGACTGTTTCTGAGCCCTTTGCATGTCATTTCAAGCTGGCTTTTTCAGTGCTGTTGCCCATGACTAAAAAGCAGAGTGGGCTTCAAACCAGGGTCATTGTACAGGGGCATTGAAATGTTTGGTTACTGTATCACAGTTTAGAGGTAAGATGGAGTTACAGGAACCCTAAGGATGTCCTCTAACATCAGTATTGGCTGGTATAAAGCTTGACTTCCACATTGCATGTAGCGGTTAGACTTCTGTCCAGTCTCCCATCAACAATTCAGATGCACTGGAATCTGGATATTGTTTAATGAATTGGTTTAATTTCAACTCTAGATTCAGTCACTCAAAAATATGTGCCTACAGTATAAAAATGAGCATGCAATGCAAGCTCCTAGTGTAGTCGATTAAGTTCATAGAAGCAGTTTTGAGCTTTTCAGCTCATCTAACATAGATTTACAGTTTGTTGCTTGCTGATAGGTGATTTTAGCCTCAAAGGTATCCAGCTGCCTTTTCAGAAGACCACAAGTCTCTCATATGTGCTCCCATACCTTGCCTGACTTGTGAAGGTTTTACAAATACCTGAAAGAGCCTCAAATGTCACATCTATCTTTAGCCAAATTAATCTCCCTCAGAAGTTCTACTCTAGGATGAATCCAGTACCTCTCCAGACTGCCTCTGGCATGATGCAGTTGCCTAAAGATCTATATCAGTGCCACTTCAGACTCCCTACAGACTTCCATGTGGTCTCCATATGCTTTTGTGGACAATCACAGGTCTCCCATTGGTCTTGAGTTACATTCATCTGTACAGATACTTAAACATCCTTGGAATCTCAAATGGCACTTGATTTCTATATTCATGGAAACATATTATGACTTTTTTACTGACCAAGGTCTTGACACAGTCATCCAGGTTATCCTACTTGTTTTTTCTCTGCTACTTAGTAGGGTCAAGATACTATGTAGGTACTGCCTCATATTATGGAATCTTAGCTAAGCTTTAATGTTACAGAAGACACCCTACATCTATGATTAAGCAATTAATTGAACACCATATGTGTAATGTGTGATTAGATTGGTATTTTACAGGTGCACTAAGATACACACCTGATTTTATGTACTTGAATATGAAGCTAAATCCTACTCACAGACATGTTCCTATTGATGCTGAGAACTTCCCTAAACAACAGTAAATCTCTCTTTGACCTATAGCATTGATTATGCCTTCAATGTATATCTTCATTGGTTTATCCAAGATATTATTGAAAAATAACATTTCATTTATGTTGTAACAGTATTACTTGGCACTTTTCAATCTCTTTCTGATATCAGCAGATGGAGCAGAACCAGAAATTAGTTATTAAAACCCTTTGATGCCTTGCTACCCTGCTTTTCAATGATTCATCTCAGTAATCATCATTTCCTGCATTTTTCCTCATGGTTCTTTAGCTCTGCTGTTCTGTTTTAACTTGACCATTTCCAAGAAACAGTGTCCCTGATAAGACAAGTAGTGTAATAGAACCCATTGCTCACTCTGAAATGTTTTATAAAATAAAGTGATGAGTCTGAATATTTACATAATGCGGTTTGCATAATGCTAACTCGTTGAACTTCCGGTTGCACCTGAAGAACAAGTTTTTTTAATGTGATATTATTATAAATCTTAAGCCAAACCCTCTTCTCTGGAACAGAAGAATAGGTCCTAATGAAACTAGTGGGAGTTAAGTACATGTATCCAAGTATAAAATCTGGCTCCAGAATTTGGTAATTAGTTCCTCATTTTAGCGACATGTCTGGAAATTTGGTTTCATCAAGTCAGTGGTGACAGCTTTGGCTCCTCATTTCACTTTTCTTTTGCATTTTCTTTATGCACTTTCTTTCGTTTGTATTGCTGTAGAAAATATACTGAAAATTGGTCAGTGATTGCTAAAGTTTGAGTCTATGGGTTTGGGTTGAGCAAGAAGAGTTTGGAGAACACAGATTTTATCAACTAGGGAGCATGTGTAGGCAAAAACAAAATTGTTTTATGAATAGAAATTATTTCACTGGGCACTAGACATAAATAAGACTTTATCTCATTGTTGCTGGATTCAAATCTCATGTTTTCTCTTTCTTTTTTGTGACATTATTCCTATTTCATGCTGTGACTGGTCTTGAGATTAAGTGCCTGAATTATTAAATGCTCTTAAGTACATGTGTAACTATAAGCAACTGAAATGGAGATCAGAAAGGAAATATTCTTTGGTACACTGGTGAACCCTAGCCTAAAAGCTTTATATTATTCATTATATAAGATTGTTTCTTTATTTTTTTTAAAAACCTGCTTCTACTGAAATATCCAGGAATGTATTTTTGTATTCTCCAGCATACCTCTTTGAGTCTGTAAAGCAGTTATGACATACAGATTCTGTAATTTGAGTTTATAAGGATACACACATACATCCATCCATCCATCCATCCATCCATCCATCCATCCATCCATCCATCCATATTCCCCCAGTTTTTACACATACAAACATGTGCAAAGACTATATATGCATGTTGTTATATGTGTTTTAGGTATATTATGTATTGGAATTATAAACATATATATGCCATTTAACTGATATTGCCTACTTTGAGCTGTACTAAAGTTAAGTACCTGTTTTAAGATGGGTATCTAAGTTTCTTTTATAGCCAGTGGAAAAGTTGTTTTCAGAGGATTTTTCCAAGATGACTTGCAAAAAGTATCTTTTGAATATTCTCCACTGATGATGAGAGCTTGATTCATATCTAGCATCTGTCTTGTACCTGGTTAAAGTCAGATGAGAAGGATCATTTCCAAATATACTTAATCAAAAAAATTGAGACTGTACTACTGAGGTAGTAAAAAGACCTGCTAAACATCAATTTTTATGCAATAACATTTTTCTTGATTAAGTTCATTCTGGTCTTATACAGATTGCTGCAGTTGTTTGGTGCTCAACCTGACTGTGTTTCTTATTTCTTCATAAGAAAAAGGATTGGTGGACATACTGATGGGAACAACAGAAGCCTGCCAGGACTTGTCTCTGGTAGATGAGCTGAGTCAGTATTGGTTCCAGTATGACTTTTTTTTTTTTTAAGAATTCTCTAATTCAGACACAGCAAGATGCAGAGTAATGCTAGAGTTAGAAATAAGAACAAAAAATATATTTATTTCACCGTGTTGTTTTTAAGAGATTGATACTGACAAGGTTAATTTGACCTTTTCATACAAAGGTCCCTTAGACACAAAAGTGGGCAGGGGTGTCCTTAGACTCTTCTATGCTTGTGAAATAATGTAAGCAAATTAATGTAAAGGAGAAGCCAAATAATTTCCTAACCTCCTCAGACTAAAAGCAGAGACAAAACAATTCCTGCTTTATTATGAAATCTTCTTGTTGAAGTTTATTTAAGAGTTCTATTAGCATCCTGCACAAAGACAACTGAAGGAGTAAACTATTAAAACAGTGTTTTTACTTGACATCAAAAATCAGTAATTTAAGAGCTGCAACATGGTACTTTTCCCTTCTGAGTCACCAACTTTCCCAAAAGCATAATGAATTTATTAAACTGTGATTAGCAATTGCTTCAAAGGAGGAATAATATGTGCTTGGAACATACTATTTTCACAATATCCCATAAATTTCTCACTCTTTTCCATTGTGGTCCATTTAAAACATTTGTCTGAGCAGATGGACAGGGTTACTCTCTGTAAAGTAGGAACAGAAGAAACTAAAAGGAAAGTTTTCTAGTCTGTTTTGATTTCACACTTGAATGAAGTGAAATCACAGTTCATTTATTTGTTCCTGTTTCTGTCAGAAACATTTCTCAGTTAGTTTAGGTTGTCTGTTTTCTAATCCACACTTCAAAGTGTGGGGATAATTTCTTATACTTATGATGCATAAACTTAAAAGAGCTTCTATCCTATTTTGAGATTTTTATCTTTACATTTCCCTTCATCAAATAAATATTGAGCCTCCAACTAATGTCTAAATTGTCTGTTAATGAAAACTCTCTGATGCACATTTCTCTGCCTAAAAAAATTGTGTGATTTTTTTGTGTGTGTGTCTTCACTTTCATTTGAACTTTCAAATAGTTTCTCACTTTGATTTGTGATGTGTAAGGTTCAGTGATAAAGTTTTTGCTAACTAGCGTGCTTATATTTTTCAGATTCCAAGGATAATATTTTATTATATATGACTTGTCAGAGCAGAATTAGAGATATTTTTAAATCTTTCCAAAAAAAAAAAAAATTACCAGTGTTTTAAGTGTATAAGTATAATAAGACAAAAATGATATATTCATAATCTTATGAAGGCAGCATATGGCACAGCTGGTCTAGGTGACCCTTTCCCACCATCCTCTTCTTCTATCATCTTATTAGGCCCAATTACAGGGAAATCATTCATGTTCAACCTGAAAGAAGCAGTCTTAAATTTTATATATAATTCTATATATGTGTATATAATTCTTCTAAACACACACAAATGAATATAGAATCCTCAACTGTGCTTGTCTATATGTGTGTGTTTGTCTATAAACACATTAGTAGTCTCACCGATGCAAACATAGCTGAAGACATTTCGTTTACACACAGCAAGGAAGGACTGGAAGGAAGTTAACATGAAGCAGGTAGCTCTCTCAGATCTTCTGCTGGAATGGATTCACTTCTCAAAAATCCTGATCCAATTCTAGGAAGTGAAGGTGGACCAGCTCCATACCAATTCTCTGCAACAAGGACAACTTTGGTTAATGGCATCCAATAGGATACAACTGGAGTAGGAGGGAGGGCTGGACCAGATGAACTCCAGGGGTTCTTTCCAACCTCAACCATTCTGTCATTTTGTGATTCTATGCAGCAATAGCTTACTTTCTGCATCGAAGAATACTGGCTAAACCTAGGAAACAGATGATATTGATGACCACCATAGTACCTACAGACTAATAGTAGCACTTATAAGCAAAGGGCATGTTATGCTGTATCATGGTGTTATGTTATATCATATTATTTTAATTATATTACATCATAATGCTATGTATGATATGATCATGAACTGCTGCATTCTGTACAAAACATTTCAGAGACTGTTTTTAGTTAATCTAGTAAAAAATCTAGATTATATCTAGAATCTAATGAAGGAGATTCCCAAAGACTCTTGGGAGAATGGAGCTGGGAAACTAACTGAAACACTCACAGAGAGAAGCATTTACCAAATGCTGGTCCTATATTTACCCTAAAATACCCTCATGTTCCTAAACTCAGTTTAAAACCTCAGTGTGAAAAGTGTGATTGCTATAGTACATTACTTCTAATATTCTTAGATTTTATTTATTTATTTATTTATTGTTCTTATTCTTAGATACTTGTGTTTGAATCTGATTAGTGCTTCGCTGCAGTTCAGTAGAAAAACAGTAGGAATGTCACAAGAGAACCTATCAGTCACTTAGCAGGAAAAGGATGGAGAAATTTTTGAATTTGGATTTAATAGGTGTCTTAGCAGAAGAGAAGAACACACTACTATGAGTCTGAAATTGAATTTTCAACAAAATATATGGGTATTTAATGGCAAGCTATGAAATATATGCCTACTCTAATTTGAAATAACAATTGATACTTCTCTTTATGGACTATATGGGAATATCAGCCATTAGAAAACAGTGGGAAAAAAATAATGTGAAATATGTGTCTAAGTTTATGAGGAAGATGTTGGCAATAAAACATCTTAAGAGATGTACTGCTACTTTGTTATGAAATATATGAAAAACTTAAAACCATACATGACTGGAGTTAGAAAAAATCAAATGCCAGTGCTGATGACCATTTGGCATATGTCTAGATCATATGATGATCACACAGATATTTCTGGTTTGGTTCTGAATGTGTTGGCAAGTCTACCTGACAGCCCAGTTGAAAAGAAAGTTGGTAGCTCAGGTCCTGGAAGCAGTCTGTGTGACATTGCCTCCACGCTAGCCAAAGCTGGAAACTCTGTGGTTAATTATCTCATGCAGATCATCTGGCTGGTGTAGCCCATGGTGTTTTCAGTCCTGACACTTCTTGGTCAGAGCTCATACAATATAAAACTCTCCTTTGTATTATCATTGCTACTCTTGATAGTAAAATAATGCTCTGAAATATGGACCTTTTGTGCCACGTATTATACAAAATATGTAGAACTCTATGTGCCATAAAATAATGGCTGTGAATTCTTTAACAAAACTTAGAATCTTTTTTTACTTTTCTTTTTTTTTTTTTTTTCCATTTATGTGTAGCATAACTAGAATGATTTACTTTATTGTAGCTCTCATTCCCTCAGAATTGAGGAAACTGATGAAACCCGGTCCAGAAATATGATTGATGATATTTTTTGTTCCTTTATGTGCTGAATTAAGCTTGTATGATGTTTTACTTTGTCTTTCCTATTTTCACTGTTTCAAGATAGTAATTTTACCAAGTCACGTGATAAGAACTTAGATTATTTAGTGGCTGAAGGAATTGATGAAAATATGAACTATAGATATATCGCTATATGTGTTGCAAAATCCTTTTTTATTTTCCTAAACTTGCTGCTACAAAGTCAACATTAAAAATCTGAGTTGTAAAACTTTTTCTTCTTTGTCCTGGCATTGCCACCACTTCAATAAGGTGCAGTGATCAGGAGCACAAGTAAAGACCGTAGACAGAATGAACAGTCTGGAAAGAGACTGTGGAAAAGGAAATGCCAAGATAGCGTCAGCACACAAAAAAGTGACAGGATAATTGATATGTTTTCCTGAATTACTAGCAGGTTTAGCAGTGGGTTAGAAGATGTCAAAACACAGGAAGAAGAACCTGTGTAAACAAGCATGGAGTCAATTATGAAGACCGTGACAGAGGTCTGAGATGAAAGATCCTGATGAGCCACCAGGATTTAAACATTTACTTAACATTTAAATATTTAAGAACCTATTAAATTTAAATTTGATAGACTTCCATTCAGGAAGGTCTGGGAATCACAGAGAATACTTACATAGCCAGATTTAGCAAGCTAGCAAGGCTGTGTGGGATAGCAGTATACAGAATAGACATATGTGTTGTGTTTGTTACAAGTTTGGATTTAATTTTGCTGTGGATAAAGACATCCTGCATTTTAACTGTTCGTTTCTGAAAAGGAATAATAATGTATATTCAAAGGCCAGATGTTTCACTGGAAAAAAACAACCAACAACCTGAAAGTATGAAAGCCACTTGCAGAGCAACTGTAGACAGTATCTAGTTGGATTAAATATAGCTGAGGTACAAAGACACCTGGTGCCCATCACAAATACAGTCAACAGTTTTCAAAGACTGCTTAACTCTTCACATGGCAGCTTTCATGAGGTGCCTCCCTACTAAGCTGGAATATCTCTAGGACACTTAGAGGAAGTAAATTATGACTATTTATAAGTGCCTGAGGTGTGATCTTTAAACATTGCCAACAAATGGATTGTGATCCAAGATTAGGTAGGTATACAAGTACCTGAACTCTAAACAGGGTCTGCAGTACTACCACTCTTTTTTTTTTTTTTTTAATTTTATTTTTAATAATATGTAATAGAAAAGAAGTCTGAATGGTGATAAAGGAATTAGATAATGCTTGGCTTGATTTAATCTGAGCAAGATATTGAATCCTCATCTCCAAAATGCTGGAGACTATCCTAATTAACAGGCCGTAGTGTGTAGCAGCTGACCCTTTCTTGAAGTTGGGTAGTGTCATTTCAGTAAATATGCCTTGGTGTTTGGTAGCTTAGTGCTGAGAGAGTGGGAGAAAATGTCCTTATCCATGATTCCTTGGTTATCGGAACACTGGTTTAGAACATGGGGAATGTACAGGCTTAATCTTCCTCTGTGTCTTGTCCCCAGGAAGAGTTCCAGCCATGTTCAGCCAGACTGCCAAAAAAGTAGAAATTACCCTCCTCTGGTGGGCTGCTTTTTTCTGAGAAGAATGAGACTGAGGCACCTACATTGAATATTACTGCTCTCCTTAAGAGAAGCAGAGGTTGAATTGAAGTGAGTGCAGTATTATCATCTGGAGGCACCTGTGTTTGATGGAGATGGGGAAATGCCTCTATTGGGAAGAGAGCTTTACTTTCTGCTGATCTTCAGATTTATTTCAAAATCTTCCATGACTATTGCAGGAAGTTTGGATGGCTGTGTTAGGTGATCTGAATCATTTTCCAGATATGCACCTGCAATTTCAGTTAAATATTGCCTAAACTGAATAAGGTGGGTTCCACATGCAATTTAATTTAATGTAATAAATGTCAGAATGAAGGCAAATGGTGCAATGTAGCATTGCAAATGCAATTTATTTGCTTTTTGGCTCTGAGTTGAGTGCACTGCTGGCAGGCTGCCTTCCTGCTTCCCTCTCAGTTCTTTCTTCTGACAGATCTTCAGATGTGCAATGGCAAATTTAGCAACTAAATATGAAGAACATGCCGAATTCCTGTTTATGTCAAGAGATTATATTCTCCTGTTAATCCATTTTGCAGAAAGTGTCTAAAACCAGGGACTGAGACAATGATTTAAAGAGAATACATGGGAACTGGCAGGCAATGAATTAGCACCCAATTCTATTGCCAGCATGAACATTTGCAGTTCTCAGCATGTTGGAACAATGCCAGGACACTGCATGACGTTAAATTGGATTAAACGTGTAATGATTTCATGGAGAGATAAAGTAGAATAATCCTTTCTCTGAATCGGGGGATTCAAATGCTTTACCCGCTTCCTGCACTATTTCAGTTTATCCTAACAAAGCAGAACAGCAAATGCACTTTTGAAAATGTGTGGTGATTTTGGAGGAAGAAAGAGTTTATAGGACACACAGCGTGAGCACTAGTTTTTCCTGCTGTGATATGTGGTGTCTCTGGAGTTGTCATGCCCTAAGGAAACCTCACTCGTTCTCTTGAACTGATCCTGGCAACCCTGAAGTAACATAAAATAATATAAAATGCTAAGGGTCTGAACTAGATAATGTATTACTTTTATGTCACAGTTACTGCTGTTTACACTATTTAGAGATTTTGAATGTGCTTATTTAGAGATTTACTTTGGATTGAAAGGTTGACATTAAAAAGTCATGAGAAGAGTAACTTATTTCATGGGTGGCACAAATTTCACATAATTATAAATATTTCAATTTTTATAAATTTGAACCTCCATTTGCTGTAAAATAAGGCTAATTTTGTCCAGTTAAAAAAGGACATATGTTGAATGTTGCTTCATACGCTTGAAACATGTTGTTCAAGTAATTTTCCAGCCAAAGTATCTACTTATATCTAAGCTATGATCATGCTTTTGAAAAATTTGCTGCAGGCTACTCTTTGCATCCAAACTACCAGTCTGGTATGTGATACCAGGCATTTGCTTAGTAAGTGTTTAGCAATCATCAACCATTTATGCTTGTTTAATGACAGATTTTGATTCAGCTTTTTAAAAAATAATTTTATTTCATTAATAACAGTAGAGCTCATCAAAGAAGTTGCATTCATTTCCTCATTTACCATTTCTTTCCCTTAATAAGGAATCCCTCACTGAATAAAATGATGGTATCTATCACCAGTGTTGCTTATTATTAGTCTCAAAGCCTGAGGCAAAGTCAAATAAATCAAATGCACTGGCACCTTTTATCTTTTGACATTAAAACCAATGAGGAAATAGTAAAACATTAAAATACCTGTTCTTAGTCACATGACTAATCCTTAATCAAGCAAGAACTTGATCCTACTTATGTTAACAAGATCCCTTCTCACACAGTGCTACTCTTATGATAAAGATAACTTTAATAATTGTTATTTTTAGCATTTTCTGCATAGTCATTTTTATCTTCAAATCTGTTGCAAAAGAGAATTACACTTAGGAGATAATTGATTTGTGAAAGAAAATGTTCTTTGTTTTCTTTATAGTATCAAAGCAGAACAAAATTTTGTGAGCCTGCCCCAAAGCACAAATGTAGCTCTTCCTACAGCTAGCTCCATGTTATTGGCATTTTTCCGGAATCTTGCCTTTCTATCAAATTTAACTAGATTTTAGTCAGTATTCTCAGTTGTGTAGCTATAGAGCTAACCAGCTGAACACCATCATTTTTTCTTCATATATTCTGTTGCCAGAGCCTGTTTTTTAACTGTTGTATTTTTGCTAGGTGCGTAAGACATCATTCCATAGCCAAGTTGATGGACTTCATAATCAGTGCATTGTTACATTTCAAAGAGAAATTTAACATCATTTGAAGTCTCAATGGTTCCTCTAAGACTTAGGCCTCAGTGATATGTTTTGTGGGGTGCTGGGCTGGATTTGCTCCATTAGAAGATTCATATGTCATTACTGCAGACATAACTTGTCCAGAAGTGGACATAACATCCTGTCCAGCTGTTGAAGGACATAATCTAACCATGACTTAAGGCAGTGATATTTGCATACGTGATGAGGAGATGAAGATGTGCAGTGCTGTCAGATGCGTGCTTTGGGGAAGAAAGTCTCTATGTGCTCTTGTATTGCAACATAAGAACCAGCAGCCAAGAACACAGGCTGCTGGTGCCAGCTCTGAAACTGAAAGCTTGAGTCACCTGTGTAAACCAAAGCAAATTATTTTAAAGACTTTGGTGCATATATACTAGATATGGTTAACCTGGCTGACAGATGTGACTCATAACTTGCCTTTATGAACTGATGGTTGGATGTGCAACCATAGCTTGATTGTCACTGGTGACCTCTAGACTTAAGGAACTGCTTTGAGCCCAAATGATGAGATTCAGGTCCACATTCTAGATGCCTGAGTCTAAGTGCCCCTATTTACATGGAGTCTATGTTATAGTTACAGTCAACAGAGGTAAACTATGTACTAAATTGAGATAGGCTTTGTAGGAAAAGAGATCTAACCAATAGAGTCAGTGCTCTCTGAGGAGCTTCATTTCAGGATGCCATTCATTCCAGAGCTGAATAGATCTGGAGCTACCCCTAACTGTGCAATTTAAGTTTTTATTAATTTACTGACCTTCAGCTGCGAGCCAGCAGTCCAAGCCTCCAGTAGGTCCTCTGATAGATCTCTTAGTTTCATGGAGGGGTGTTAGATACTCTGGGGAACTTCAAATGGCAGTAGATTTTGGTCCTCATTCATGTAAACTACTGGGTTGTGATGCAATGTGCAGTGCAGAGTTCAGAGGTGATGGCATCTGCCATTTGATATGGCAGAAAAAAAACAGGTATTAAAATTTACAGACTTGCTTTTTTGATTCACTAGCTGAAGCCAGGAACTATCCCAAAAGACACCAGACACCTTTGCTTAAGTGTTTGGATCCTACAAGATGGTATTTACAATCTGGACATGAATCTTACTCTGCAGAGAAGTCAGTTACACTTTTGTGTCTTTCTGACCCCGAGCGTCAAAGGAGATCAGCAAAACTTCCTTCCCAGAAGAGCCATAAATTTTAATTAAAGGCTTGAAAAATTATTTTATGTTCTTGAGTAAAAAACACTGTAGAATCACCAAGTTTTGTATTATTGTGACATTGTCTTCTACATAAAATAGCTTTCTTTTTATAATGAGACTGAAGTTTGAAAGGCACCTGATGACAAATACAGCTTTTAACACTTGAGTTTGGCATATTTTTATATTTTCTAAGAGTTATCCAAACTTTCTCTAAGAAATCCTAGCACATTTTAGCTATCCCTTTTCACTGCATGTCTCACAAATAACATTTTATACCCTGCAGCACTGTTGGGCCTAGTCAGTCTTTGACTTCTCAAATAAGTACTGTTCTGGATGCCAGGGTATGTTGTCCAGTATGTTACATGTGTACAACAAAGCTGTATGAAAAACTGGACACTTCAGAACTTGAGTTCTCACCTTTAATTGCATCTCCAAGCAAACGTAAATACCTCCCATCTCCATCAGAGTGTTGTTTTGTCTATTTATCTCATAAAGAATTTGTGATCTCTTAAAAAGGATGCACTACAACCCTCATTCCCCAGACCATATACTAGATATATGAAATTTTCTACTTAAAAAGGATAAGGTTATAGCTGTAAACACTTTAAATACTTTAATTTTTTATTTTTATTTTTATTTTAATAAAACATGCATCTAAACATAAATCAGAAGTTTTAACCAGGTCTTATCTAATATTAATGTTCCTTTGGTTTGAAGAGTTCTGGGTCACGGCATCCGATGTTCTGCAATTACTAACTTTGACTTATTATTTTAATTAAATGTGTTTTAACAAGAATCACTGTCATCTGTACTTCCTCAGAAGGAAATTGATTATGAAAGTAAAAGAAAGAAAATAAGTTAGAAGAAGAGACCTTAGGCACTTTAGCACATACCTGAAAGTACAGACAAAGAAAATGTGATTGGAACAGGAGGAAGCAACAGAACTGACCAGTAAACTTTTTATTTTGAAATGCTAAATTTTAAAAATTAAAACTTGCCTTTTTGTTAAGCCTTTTTTATTACATTGATGAAAATTGCTACCTACAATGGAATTTTTGGGGAAAGTTAAACTAATCTTGTAGCCTGGTGTTTATAATAATCTACTCAAGCTACTTGGCTAGGACTTGGTGCAAGATTTCCAACAGAAGTTTTCTAACCACAAAACTCTAGAGTTAGATTCTTGTGTTATGTGACACAAGTGACTTTTTAAACTCAGTTAAACACAGGGGATGAGTACTGACAGAAGAAATCAAATACTTGCAGCTTAAGCAACATATTTTGGAGGTAAGGTTCATGTCCTGTTCACAAGGGCATGTAATGATAGGACAAGAAGTAATGGTTTTAAGCTAGAAAAGGGTAGATTTAGGTTGGACATTGGGTCTAGTTTGAGATGTCCCTGCTTATTGTAAGGGGGTTGGACTAGATCACATTTATAGGTCCCTTCTAACCCAATACATTCTATGATTCTATGATTTTAAGGTGCCTTAGCTGAAGCCATTCCAACAAGTCAGTAAAAATTGGATGGACTTATCTCTTTCTGTGTCTTCTCTAGGCTTAAAAACACCTTTTTCTAAATTTCTCCATCACTGTACAGAAGAAGAGAAGAGAAACATCTTGCAATCTCAGAACTTGTTGGATGTAAAAACCTTTGCTTTCCCAAAGGAACTGCTGGAAGTTGTAACGGAATGAAATATAATTAAGAATAATTCAATATAAGTAAATAAATAAACAGAATAATAAATGAATAGAACAAAAGAAATAAAACAAAAAAATAAAACAAAGCTGTGCGAGTTATTCACTCAAAAAAGTCAGGACATAAGTTCCTGTATCCTCTGTGTGAGGCGATACCCACGTGTGGATCTCTCAGCAAATCCTGATAAGTTAATACACTCCAATAAGGAGATATAATAGGTCACGGATCGTGACAAAAGCAAAAAAAATGTGACCAATATATATGTTTCCTGGATATGAAATAATTCATCAGCTTGGAGGCCTCAGTAACTGGGCAGATCTTGGGCAGGGTCACCTATATTCCCTTTCTTGGCTACAAGAAAATCTGTGTGAGATCACTGAAGAGAGTCCATGGCTTGATGAATCTGGCTGGAGGTGAGTGACTGGGGGTTCCTGCTTCTTTGCTGTCAGTCTGATTCAGAACTTGATGGACTTGGGTTGTCATACAATGCTTTTCTTTATCCTGGAAAAATCACTTCCATTTAAGAGGAGTTATGGAAGAATGATTTTTTCTTAACTTTTAAAATTAAGTTCCAGCTTTGGTCCCATGCTTATGTTGGCCCATGGCTACAATTGATTTGGCTTCTGTGGTTTTACAGTTTTCCGGCCTTTACATCTTGCCTTACAGAAGTTTAAGATATCAAGTGTGCTAGGATTTGCCTCTGTTTTTTGAATAGGCAGACGTGTTTTAGGTACTTATGCCTACAGTTTGTATCTGGCAAATATTATTAATGCAGACACAGTTACAAACTCTGATGTTAACTGCTGGTTAAGAAAATAAACTTTTCTGGACAGCTGTTACCAAATTAACAGAAAAATTAGCTTAAAGCTTAGCTGATCAGTAAAAGGAAAAGTGGCTTCATCCTGGCTCAAACCAGGACAGATCTCTTTAATGCAGATTTGTCCCAAATACATCTTATAAGCTACTGCTTATAAGAAACTAGTCATTAAGCATTAGGTTTTCTGGCCAGCTCCCGTTAATTAAGGGAACCTTTATGAGTGTTTTATTTTATGTATAAAGCTCACATTGTCTTTAGAATGGAGTATCAAAAAAAAAGGGTTTGTCTCATGACTCCTTGACATCTCTTGCTCCCTTCAGCCCCATACCAGTTTTTGTGTCGTCTATGTTTAATCATGCACTGTTCTCTGAACAGCAATTAAAGCTCAATTTGACTTGTTGCTGAGCAAGATGATAAGAGCTCTGGCTGTCAGCACGGTCAAAGATCAACCATTACCCCATACAGAGCTTACTGCAGCTTCATAATTTATTCTGCTGAAAGCTCCTCTGAGAAAAGGACAGGCTTTGGAGCTGTTGATGTGCCTCTCCAGTTGTAACTCCTCTGAAAAAAAAGAGAAAATCGAATTATATTATAGCATGCCTTGGAGTTCTTGCTAACACGTGAGAAAAATCAATAGATTTATTATTTTTTTATCATTATTATTTTAAGATTTAAGTTGATAAAAGATGTCATTTGAGCATATTTAAAAGCTTATATGCACGGTTAAAGAAATTACAGAAACATTAGTGTTGCTAAATCCTCCACTGAAAGACTCTGCTTTACTTCAAATGCATATAAGTGAAATAGGGTCTGAAAGATCATTTATATGCAAAGATTCAATTAAAATGTCATACTTCTTTATGACACTAAGAGAGAATGAGCAATAAAGCAAACAATGTCTACAGTGTAATGTGCAGTCAACAATTGTGAATTGTCGAGACATTCCTAGGGGGGGGAAAAAAAAATTGAAAAAATTAGTCTGGCATTCTCCATAAATAAAGGAGCCATAGAATCCACCAGAGTTGGGAAAATAGTATTAACTCATCGATGGCAAATATTGAAATTATCTTTTGCTGTGGCTTTTCCAGAGCTCTGTCCTATCACATTTTGCCATCTTAGCCACTAAACTTCCACCATTCTTCTCAAAACAGTGCTTCTGGTGCGTGTGAGATGTTCAGTCTAACCAAGAGCTAGTAACTTCCTACTAACAATCTGAATGTTTATTTTTCCTTTCTGAGTTACTATGTGGTGAAAATTACCCTGCTGCTGATAAAAATATGCCAAAGAAACTCCTCCAAATTTATTTATTTGAGTGATTTATTGTGGAGGACTGAGGCTCAGCTCACCCCTTCTCAAGCTCTGCCTGTTAATGCCTCATGTTTGTGTCTTATACCTGAGGAACTTGTTGGTCCAGCTCTGATTATCTGGATCTCTGAGACTTCCATTCACTTGTTCATGCTGACAGAGGTGCTTCAAAGCTGTTGGCTTCAGAAGAAAGGACATTGATCTCCTCTCTCAAGTCTCGAAACCAATAATACTATGACAGAGTTCTCAGAGTGCTTCTCATATATGAACTCTCCTACCCGAACCTGAGGATGGTTATAACATTTTTGTCTGCTCAATACTCCGACTTAATCTCTGTCAAATCTCAGCAACATCTTCAGTAATCTCCATTGCTCCATTTCAGTGCACTTTGGGTACAATGCTCACTTTCTGTTTTATCAGTTCTTAAAATTTGCCTAGTGCATAACACAACTTTACATTGACACTGTCCAACTTTTTTGTTATTATCTGCACAACAGTAGTTCTGAATTAGGGAAACTGGAATGGCTATTCAAAGTCTGTGTTACTACCCTAAACCAAAGGCTCAGAATTTGGTCTTTAGTCAGCACTTTTCATAGAATCATAGAATGCTGCTTTGTTTACATGCAAACAAGCAACAAAATGAGGATCAAAACTAAATATATTTTTAAATACATTTCTGAAGTAACCGTATTGATAATTTGTGCAGTCAAGGATTCATAGTTGTTCACACAGCAATTTTTATAAATTCCACCATTGATTTAAAAAAATAAAATGCTGCAGGGCAAGATATTTGTGTGAACTGAAGAACACAATTTTATTGTGAGAATGAAGTTAGAGTCTTGTGCTCTAACATTTTGTTTTGTTGGACATTTTGATGTGCATTAGTTCACATTTTCCTTCTTCACTCAGTCCTGCCTGTTCAAATATTAGTGCCAGCAACAGCAGAGCTTTGTAAACTAACTCTTTCCTTCCTTCCTCTGGGCCTGGTGAGAACAGTTGATACTAGAGGCTGTAGCGCCAAATAAATGCGACTAAAGGATGAAGAATGGGTTGAAGGAGATTTTCATTTTTTGGCTAAACATTAGTGTCTTTTTACATATGCTGAAGAGACAGATATGTACTACTAAGGGGGAAAAAGTGGGCATTTTCATTGTAAAAATAGGTACTATGAACTAGGGAAAAAAAAGTTTTCTGTCCATCTTTTGCATCTGGTATATAAAAGAAGTTAAATAAAGAGGTAAGTGGAGCTTTAAGGCTGAAATTTCCAGAAAAACTAGCTTCCTGGTTTAAGCATTAATGTGAAATAGAAACCTTGAATGTGAAGAAGTATTGCCCTTTATCCTTTTCCACAGAAAATCTGAGCTCTATTGTTGGTTTTTTTTATGCGTAGCTGATTTGAATGAGGTCTTCAAAATAGATCCTGCAGCTTGGACAGTTTTGTTTGTTGTAATGTCTAATTTCTACATCTCCTTTTTGCATTGCCATTATGGTACTTCAGATGAGTCCTAGAATTTGTTTTTCAATATCAAGCTGTGAAGTTTCGAGAATAAGTTCCCTGGAGCAGGGTTTTCACCCAGTATCCTGAGCCAAGTTTTCCACTCCTGTGTGATTCAGTGAAATTGCCTGCTTGTTATCCATTCCCCTATGCCAATTGTCTGCCACAGAACACCATCACACACAAAGCCTGTGTTGATTTTAAGCAGTATTTACTTTTGAACAAAGTTTCCAGTATTAAAATGCTTGTGCCTCATTCCAACGAAATGCTCTAGTCATAGAAAAGTATTATTTTAATGTTTTCAAATAATCAGCTAATGTTTTCAGCTAATCATCTCCCTGTGCCATTAGGATTCAGTGTTGCACACAGTAAAAAACTTTATCTCTTTGGCTGAAAAATAGTTATGAGGCTCATAAAGCTGTTATTCATGGTCAAGCCCTGTGCAAATGGAGACAGAGGAGAAGAAACCTCTTTGTTGAGGATATTTATCATTGGCTGGGGAATTTTCCCCCAAGCAGTCCTCTAATAATTTTGCTGAGATTGTGGTTATTTCTGTGTGACCAGGTTGCAAGCTACACAGTAAGTCTCTAATCCCT
>NW_009954222.1:5376273-5418579 GCF_000747805.2 Chaetura pelagica
GTTCTAAAAACAATTGTCTGGTGTTTTCAGTGACCAGCATGAAGAATATATTAAAAAATTATAATGTTTTAAATATTTATTTTAATGGGAGATTACAGCCCCAGTTTAGCATATACTTTGAACATATGCATTAAGGGATGGGGACATATTTAATCCTTCACCAGCTTTGAATTTCTTGTTCACAATTGCTCTGTGTACTAGACGATCATTGTATGTTACTGTTCAGCTGAATGTACCCTTCAACCCTACTGTTTTATAAAGAGTTTCAGCAATGGCAATAAGCTCAATATGAAATATGTTGTTTGGCACAGCAGAAAACATGGAACAGATCAGAATTTAATATATAAATAATAGGAAAGGTAAATCCAAGAGCAGACTATATAACTATAAAAATTGAATTATAATTATTTTGGCCAATAGAAACATCAAATAAATTTTGCATATTGACAATTACACATTTTAATATTATTTATTTTAAAAGAAGTTATTGGCAAAAAATTATCACTGTTAAAATACAGTGTATGTAGAGATCAATCTCAAATGTTCAATATATTGATGAAGATTTGAATTTAAATTACAGTCCTACTTTTCTGAATATAATATGCAAAAATATTTTTTCCTGGTGAAAAGTCTTTCAATGAGATTATCCTGAAAAAAAACCATTAAATTATTCCTTGGGTAATTTAAAGGCACATCTTCTTTCCAATATTGTAAGAGACAAAAAATTATCTGGAGTCCAAAACTAATTATTTACAACAAAATATCTCCCTGACTTTTAAAATTTGCACAGATAATTAAATTAATAAACAGGAGTACACTTAGATTGCTTTTTACTATGACCTCAGACATTTTTTTGTATATATATCTCTTCTCCTACATAAACAATAATGTCTAAACCATGACCACTTACTTAGTGGTCTGTACCTCAAATTTTTTAAAAGTTATTATAATGAAATAATATATATATATATATATTATTTTTTATTTTTTTTTCCCTGTATCTTCATTAACACCAAATTAATCTTCTTCAGCCTTAGGTATATACCTGAGATATAGCCTCTGAAAAGAGTTAGACTACCTGTCAGGACAACACTCCAATCCTAAAACAAATGGGAAAAATAATTTTCTAGAGGGAATTCTCTCTTTTTATTTTAGATGGAGACTAAAGAATTGTCTTTGTTAACGCAGGTCAGTTTCAGATGGTCAAAATTCAGTGAGATGAGCCTCTCTTGAACTATCTAAGACATTAATTAATTTCTGGAATTAATTAATTTCTGGAACTTTGTAGAGGTAGCCTGAAGCAGAACTTCTCATTATAGCTCCTTACCTGTGTGTCTGTAATCAGACTATTCCTGCATTTGTGATCCTACATGTAAAGCTTTAACTGTAAACCAAGGTTCTTGACAGTAATCACTGGACGTGTGGGTAGTTCCTTTGGTTATTCCACAATTAGACCTTTGCAGCATGATCTGAAGAAAACCTACATCTATCCAGGTCTATTCTTCTATAGACCAAAAATCTTCCTTCCTTACGTGTTAAAACCTATGGCCTAGTGAGTGCTTGTAAAGTTCTCCACAGTTGGACAGATTTACTATCTTTCACAAGAACTAAAAGGAAAACAAGATTTGCTGGATTGTAGGAGATAACAAAGGAAACATTCCACATTTGAGCCTGATCGTTTCATTTCAATACTCTCAATATGGTTGATTAGAGTCAATGATACAGAATATTGTTTTCCTTTAAGTATGGATGATGAAAGCACCTTATATGAAAAGATGGATAAATTTACTCTATTAGCTAGGCTTGAACAGCTGCTTCCTCTAAAATTCTTACCTTTAACCACTCTTTTAGAAGAGGTAAACAAACTTTAAGAAAGATTTTAGGTGTCTTAAGAGAACAAAACAAAATGAAACGTGAGTCTGAAAATGGTTCTCAAATATCATCTTAAAGCCTTTGAAAGACAGTAGAAACATCTAGAATAAATTTTAACTAGTGTGAAAACTGAGTAAAATCACAGAATAGCTGGGGTTGGAAAGGACCTCTGGAAAGCAGTCTAGACAACCACCCACTCAAAGCAGCCCAACTAAATTAGGCTGCTGAGGACCATAACCAGTCAAGCTTTTAATATCTGCAGGGGTAAAGATTCCACAGCCTTTTTAGGGGACCCACTGTAGTAACTATGCTCATAGTAATTTTTTTTCCATATTTTTTCAATAATTGTCTTTGCTCTAATTTGTGTCCCTTGTGTCTTATCATTGTGCATATCTCAGAAGATAGTTGAGGAAAACAGTACGATCAGTCCCTAGTTTTCTCTTCTTAAGACTGGACAATCCCAGTTCCTTCAGGGTTTTCTTAAGACTGGACAATCCCAGTTCCTTCAGCATCTTCTCATACGTTATGTGCTCCAGTCCCCTGACACTCTTGGTGGCCTTCTGCTGGACTCACAAGTGTATTGGTTTATTTCTTTTTCTATTTGGGAATCCCAAACAGGATATGGCACTCCAGATGTGCTTCTGTAAATGCTGAACAGAGGGGAAGGATCAGTTCCCTCATCCAGCTGGTGACTCCTCCTAATGCAGCCCTTCTCTGCTGTAAGGGCATATCACTGGCTTATGTTCAACTTGGTGTCCTCTGGGACCACTGGAGCTTCTCTGCAGAGCTGGTTTCTAACCAGTCAGCCCAACGCCTGTATTGATGCATGGGTTATTCCTGTTATTATTTGTCCCCACGTGCAGGACTTTGCACTTCCCTGCGTTGAATCATAACCTAAAACTGAGATATGTATTAGTACTTTATGATTATACAGATGATCAGACTTGTTTCTTGTGTTTCTGCCATGGAAAAGGCTTTATTTATACTTGTGTATCTATTCAGTAGTATTTGACTTTACTAGGAACATGTGTATGGCTGTGGGATAAGAATAATGTACTTATTTTACTAAATTGTTCATAGGTGCTATTCGTTTACATTGAAACTTCAACTGCCTCTGAAATAAATATTCAAGGTGCTCCTGTGTCCTTGAATTACCATCACCATCCTGTCCAGGTGAGCATCCTGGTATTGTCTTTTCACTATTATTACTGAAAAATATATTTCCTAGGTAATATTTCTTAAAATAGTCCTATTAAGAAAGTAACGATTCTTGTCTGTGAAGTCTGATATTACTGTTGTTTCTGTATGTTACTTTCCTTCACCATGTCTAATGTCACACAGAAAATTTAACAAGATCTCAAGTTTATTACTTTTTTTTGGGACCACACATTAATAGAGAATTGTATGAAATCATGCCCCCTCTTCCTTTACTGATTGCTATCTGGAAGATGTCTATCTACTAGACTCTCATCTTGGAAATTTAATGAGCACTTAATTAATTATAGCAGTGAAATTCAGGAAGATAGGCATGGGAAGAAAGCAGATGCAGCAAAATGAAAGATGAGTTTGAATGCTGAAAACCAGCCATTCTGTCACATAAAAAATTCCTTCAGGCTATTCAGCCCTTAACAATACTGAAAATTCTGCTTCCAGTAGTTCTTGACTGCTCTATTCTAATTTTATGCCTGAAGTTCCATGCCTACCTGATTTGTTCTATTTCTTGTACTATTGTAGGAAAGGAGATACAATCTACCACTTTGAAAGCCTGGATATAAGAAGACAGTCTACTGATAGACACAATTCTCTGGTCTCTGCAGACATATCTTCCTATTTATTTTTAACTTTTCATATTTTGCTTTTTTGAGCATTAGATTCTGTGTGGTGCCATGAAGTGAGAGAGAAGTGTGTGAGGAGGGGTTTTTTTGTTGGATGGACTTCAGTTTCTCATGTGGAAAATTTGACCACCAAAAGGAAACACCTGCTTTAGTCTTGGACACCCACACTTCTTCACCTCTGTAATATTGTTCCTTAATTTCCCATGCTTCCAGTTAGAAGAACACCCAGCTGCACTGCAAGGTCAAGGCTTTGCTAAGACTCAAAACACAACTTGTCATTTAAAGTAATTCAGACATGGCTGGGCAAGCACACCAGCATCTGACATCACATCAAAAGAGAATGACAGCACACGTGAAAATGTCACTTCAACAAGATGAAGAAAGAACCATAGGAAGAGACACTCAATGTTAAGTGTACGTGTGTATAGACATGCAAGCCAGAACTACCTGAATTATTATAACAGATAAATAATACTGAGTAAATCATCATCAAGTCAACATTTAGCCTTTTTTTTTTATTATTGTAGACAAGACAATAGCTATCTTACATAGCTTGTGTTTCCACTACTGCTTTTCAAAAGGAAGCTTTCTTTTTCCTACTTATAAAAAGAGCCTGTCTTTACATGTAATAGTCTATACCAGCTAAAGAGGTTTCAAAAATAACATGGAATGAGTAGAGAACAACTGTTGATATTGTGTCAAAGAGAAAAAAATAAGCACCATAACTGATCTAAAGTAAATATCTACCTTAGAGTTTTGTGCTGCCGCCCAATTATCTAAATGCCTGAAACATAAAACCAACAAAAAACCTGAAGTCCCTTGAAAGTTTCCAGGAGGTCCTGTGACAACCACACAACCTGCTCAGGCAAGTTTGTTAGTTCTCTCTTTTCCTTTTTGGGGGATTAATATGAAAAGCTTTCCTGATTCTTGGAAAATTAAATTATTTTTAATGGTATCACTTTTGTGCAGAATTCTTTCTTATAAGTTCACCTTCAAGCAAAATAATTTTGGTTTTGCAAAGTTTCACCCCCCTAACCTAATCAATCACCCAATCAAATTCTCTGGAAATTTTAGTTTTCAGTCAACATATTTGCCACAGGTAAAAATACAGACACAGTATTACATATAGTTAGTTAAACACATTTTATAATTATGTTATATATACACCATGTAGGTATTATGTATTATTTTTAATCATACTACTTGCATTACCCTCTATAGCTGTCTACATTGTCCCAGACTAAATGTTCTTCAAAGCATTTTTTATGTATTTCTTCAAGTTTCTTTACCCAGAGAAGGGAGAAAAATTCCAATGAACTTGCCAGTATACAATAACATATTTTATATTTAAATATTCCATGTTGTAAAAAATTAACTGAATTATTCTACTTTACCTAAAATATATAAAACCATCAGATTTATGCTACTTGTAGTAATTCTGCTGCAACTTCCACCATCAACTCATAAATTAAAAGATTGACAGAACTGTATCATCCTTAGTACCTAAAATAGGTAGAGTGAATCACACCTGTGTGTTTCTCTTGCTGTCTTTAAGGAAGCCAAGGGTGAAAAGCTGTGCTGTAGGTAACTATACCATAGATACCTCGAGATACATGAAACTAAGCCCACTTCAAGCAATAGCTGATGTGCTTACACTCCTCACAGATCCAAGAATCTGGTATTCTTGGTTTCTCCATCACTCCAAGTACACAGGAAGAAGGGAACCCCCCATTCAAATTATGTAGCCTGGTCCTAAGGCCCTAACATTTAGAAGGAAGAGAAGGAGGTATGAATAGTTTCTTCTCTAAGTCAGGAGAGGGGAACTCTCCCTCCTTTTCATTCTTCCTGATGAAGTATCTCACATGTCAATACTTCATGTAAAACTGTGCCATTCTTTTAGTGAAAAAAGTCAGCTAGTCTCTCAAGCCTTAAAGGAGGCATACAGAATCTAAGGAAGAATTAGGAAGAGAAAGGAATACAGAAGCAAGGAAGAGTTTCCAGGCTGTGAATCCCAGCTTCATGGTGATCTCTATAATACTTCAGGTGTGATTCTATATCTGGAAGGAAGAGATTTGCGCTGCACATCTACTGTGATGTTTTCAAGTGGTTAACTTAGAACAAAGTTTATTGTGAAACCCAGCCTAAAAGCCTAACCTTTTCCTAGGCAGGACAAACAATTGACACCATTCATTCAGCTTTGTGATCTAGTGCTCAACTTTCTCTTCCAATATGGCTTCTCAGTTCCAGTCACAGGAAATCAGGTGCCTAAATATCATTGAAAATATGGGCCTAGATGATTCCCTGATGTCACACTAGATGCTTCTGAAGAAGCAGAAAACTTAATTTTGCAAAATCCTGGGCTATTCTCTGAAACTTTTTTTTTTCTTTCCCCAGGAATATTATTGCCAGAATATCAGAGTAATTGAACCACACTGATTGTTTCTTAGGCAGAGGAGCAATTAGCATGTCCTCACAACAATATAACACATACAGTGAACAATTTAACTATCAAATAGCTCAGGAATATATATTCAAAGGAAGTTTGAAATACTTTGCAGTCAGTGAACTTCTTTGTGCAGGGAAGGAAAAGGGTATTAGCTCATCACTAATATAAACATTTGCACCCAGTAGCAGAGACTCATTATAAGAGTATTGTAGTTAATGTTGTTCTGGTAAATCAGGAAATTTCAGACCAAATATTTATGTCAGAAATTATGGAAGCATTTATATCTCTATTTTTAGCCCACTGAAAACAATAATGAAAAAGCAGGATTTAATAGGCTGTAATAGGTAAAATAAGAAGCAGGAAAAAAGGGATTTACATAAGAGGCCCTGATTTCTATCAGAGGACCTATTTTTATCCTATTTTCTCACTGACATAATAACCTAAGAAGGTCTCTTATAGACCTTGCAGAAAGCTTGACCCTGAGGCTTTCTTTCACCTTTGCAACCAACGGCTGCCTGCCTGATTTTCTCAGGACTCTGCCTTATACCAGGTGATCTGCCTTGTTTATTGCTGCCTCCTGTATGGGTAGTTACAGAGACCTTTATAACAGAACTGATGCTGTCTACTTTCCAGAAAACTTTTGGCTTCAGTATCCACCTCTCTGGTCATCTCCAAAAAGTATCTGGTCCTGCAACAGTGAAGTCAAAGGAACCGATTTGATCCAGTGCACGTGCAAACCAAAAAGTTACAACTTATTTTATAAGTAAACAGGGATGGAAAAGGGCATTCTGTGCATTAGGACAATGTTTACCTCAAGTAAGGGAAATTTTGAATGCTCTATGGGATAATCTACTCCATGATAATGAGTATTTTCTGTTTTTCTGACATGGATGAAAAATGTTTTGAAGTTGACCCATTTATATATGCTGTAATTAAAGTTAAAAATGAGCTATAATGCAGATCATGTATATGAAAACCCCTAGCAAGAATGGATTATTCCATTATTCAGAAGAGATGTGATTGCTACACATAGTGAAGTCTCAGATTAAGATTAATATCAAATTTTATTATTTCAGAGAATATGTTATACATACAGTGAAATCTCAATTTAAAATTAATTTTGCCCTTAAAGACTCATTCTGCTGGATTTTGAAGTAGAAAATCAAGAACTCTATTCCCAAAATAGCTTTAAATCCTTATCAAGAAAGGATATTAGCAGCCTTCAATTTTAGCAAGTCTTTCCTCCCTCTTCTCCACATTTCCTTTATCATCTAACATTTGACCCATACTTATCAATATGTATTGTAAAACATTTTAAACTTGTCAACAGGGAAACTATAGTTGAAATGTAGGTAGAGATAAATATAACTTCACAACTTGTTTCCCATGATCCACCCATAAGCAACTTGTTTGAGGTTTGTGGCTTCTTCCTCAGAGTAAGTTCCCTCATTGTCTTCAAAGGATGATTGATTCAGCAAGCTGATCTGAGGACAAGAAGTCACGGGAGAGGTCCCTGCCCCAGTATCACGGCCTGGAAGAATGATGATAGGTTATCATTTCCCTTTTGTTGCAGTGAATTCAGTTCATGGATATGCTATGGATAAACATCTAACAGGAACCAATCCCTTTTAGAATTGCTCTCAGACCTGGCAGGCAGAGAAGTCCTTCAGACTGCTGTGAACTACACACCAGAGTCTGCAGTGCCTTACAGAGCCTTATGTAATATTTAAAGAGTACATTAAAATATCCGTTAGTCAAGCTTATTATAGAAGAAATGAACTTGTTAACTTTGATCTAGACTTTGATTAATGAGTATTAATTGCTAGGAAAATATATTTTATTTAGGGGAGTGAGCAAAAAGCAATAACATTGTCTTACATCTTTCAGTTCTCAAGACATCACAGCCTTCGGTATTGCAAAAAGTCAGTCGACCTGAATGATTATTATATAAACACAATTACACATACATATATTAGAGTTTTTATGATTAAATTATTATTTCTGGGTGTCTAATCAGAGAGACTTTTCCTACCTTGTCCCTTTCCCCACTTATTTCCTATTTGTTACCAATCTCGAAAAATTCTCTCTCTGTTCCTCCCCCGGTAACCTGTTCTGATTTGCAGCTCAGTGCGGATATGGTTAAACCCATGATGAAATAGTCCTTTCTTACACCTGGTTTAACATCCATATGAATAGTTGTGACTGAGCTACAAACGACAAAAGTACATGAATGAATGTAGCCTCCTGATCTTTGCCTTTACAATGCCCTTTTGTTCTATAAGTTTTCATGGGGGAAGATTAGGGAGGGTCAGTAAACAAAAATGTCTTTGCACTTCTTAAGAGAGCTAAGTGCTCTGCCTCTTGAGTCAGAGACTTCCCATTGACTTTCAAATGATCTGAAATATAAGAGTTCCTTTCACAGCATGAAAATTCTGGCTAGGGCAGTGGGTATTGTCTTCTGATTCCTTACTCTTGGACTCACAGCAATGTGACTGAACCACCTGGCTAGAGGAGGCTTTGCTACTTTTACTGTATCAAACCCAGAGGTTCTCTCATCAAATGCATGTACTATTGGTTTCTCCTTTCAGTCGACACATTTCTTTTATAATATAGTCTGGCAAATGTTTTGTAAACGGTTCAAAGGCAGATGTACTATCCAATTCTCTCATGTGTTCAGATCTAACGGTATTATCTAGGACTGTGGAGAAATACAGATTTTGAAGGGTTATGGAAGAGCTATAAGGTGTAGGAGATGCTGCCCGCAGACTATAATTTGCCTTTCTGGCTTTATATTTCAAGGACAACACATGCTATGGAAGAACATGCCACGATTAAATGACTCACCCATTCTGCTGTTAGGAAATTATCTTATGAAGCAGTTAATGAATCATTAAACTTTGTGCAGGAACAGATCTGTAAGTCTGATGCTGTAAGCTGATGTGAGAATTTCAGGATGAGGCCTTAAGAAGACAAATTTATCTATTCATGGAGTACCATGAATAGATAAAAATAATGGGTTAATTTGCTACCTGCACAGTCTCCCACTGTGCTCAGTGTTAAGACAAGCAGTTCTGTACAAAGCAGATGTCCAAAACCCACATGCTTATAAGGTCACTGAGATGAGCCATAAGATACACAGTGCTTTTCAGTTCATAACACAGAAGCTTTGGAAGGAATTTGGATAGCAATAACTGACCTAAAGATGTGACTGTTTATCCCAACCATTTACAAACATAGGGAATTATGCAATGCTCTGACATAACTTCTGCTAGCAGCTGGAAATCTCCACTGAACATCTGTCTGAAGTGCTGTTCTCACAATTCAGCTGCCAAAACTAGCTCAGTAAATCAAAATTCTACTCCAATTTTTAAATCTTTATAAAGATTTGTGTGCTTTTTGAGGGCTAAATTGTTTTGTGAAAACACTTGTTTCAACAATTCTTTGTGCCATTTCTATGGAGTTTAGTTACATTTTGTCTCATAGAAATGCAGAACACTGGAACTTATGCCACTGCATCAGAAGATTCATGAGATTCATTTGCACTAGTTGTTATTTATACGTTAGCAGCTTGATTTGAAATGATTGTTTGCTCCTTTTGTAAGCAAAGGTAATTTTAACCAACGACCTCAGTTCTGAGAAGGCAAAAATGCTGTGATTATAAGATAATTTTAAATTTCATTTTTAAAAAAGGATGACATATGAAAAAAGTAAGAAAAATGTTTAGCCCTTCCATTGTATCCACAGGTTTAAGTAGAAAAACAAAGAGGCTGAGGCAGAGAAAGGTTCCTTTCCCCATAATTTGAATTTGCTCTGGCTAGGTATACTTTTAGACTATCTACATTGATCTCCACCTGTTTCCTGAAAACAACATGGAATAGCATGAGAGATAATCTAATTTTCCAGATGGAGAGCAAAGAACTCTGGTTCTGAACTAATTTTAACTGTGTCCTTATCTTTTAGCATTGGGTTTGGTTTATTTTGTCCTAATGTACCTCAAAATAGATTAATTGAGTTGCACACTGGAACGAGCTGCTTCTGTTCACTGGGTTAAGCAGCTTGAACTCACTACTTCTGATTTACACATATCCCTTTTATTCATGTTCCTAAACTTGCAGCACGATATTCCCATGTTGAATCTCTTGGTGTTTTATTTCATTTATAACACTGGGTTAATTACAGTTTAATTTAATGACTACTCTTTGGGATGCATATTTTTGTGTGTTAAACTGTCTGTACAGAAAGGTACACAAATTCATGTTTCAGCTTTGTTTAAGGGGTAGCAGGCACCCCAAGAAATCATGACCACTCCATTACAAAAGGGTATACTGGACAAAAAAGCTGCTATCTTTACAAGCACCACTTTCTTTCTTCTGGGAAAAAAATAAACCCATAAGGCTTTAGGTGGTGGAATGACTAAATTCCTTATAATTAAATAACATAGAGTGATCCTGAGTTCAGTAATAAATATCAGAGTCAGTAAAAGTTTGGTTTTGAAACTGATTCCATTGTCATTTATCCTGCTGTTAACAAAGAAGCAAGAGAAATTACAGTATGTATAATGGACATAAGTGACAGTAGAACTGGGATTTGAGACAGACCTCTCCCTCCACTGGTGACAACTGATATTTCTGGCAGTAGGAAAAGCCACATAGATGGTATATTGAAAGGTTACCACTTGGTTTTTAAGTGTTAAGATCGTCCAGATCCATGCAATAAGTTATCTATACATCCTGACCCAACTGCTTTTTTTTAAGTAAACCCACCATTTATAGATCTTCTTAAGTCTAGTCTGTCTCCCAAATAAGCCATTAGGTCATCAGACTGCATAATTTATTAAAGTGCTTTTTTTGAACAGGGAGTTCATTCGTGAGGATATTGTGTTTCCCAAGGAAGTTAGGAAGAAATTTGCCAAAAAGGAACTAAGGTTAAAAATTCAACAGATATCCGTTTCTCTGAAGTTCCTCTAAAAGATGTTTCTGAACAGATGTGAGATGGAAGCAGAAGGAAAACCTCCGGTGAAATACTGAAGTGAAGGGTGCCAATGTGGTGAGCTGCAACTCTAAAATGAAAACCACTCCAACTGGAATGCAAAAAACCACCTAGTATTAGTAGGTGAACTGCACTATTATCCAAAAACACAGACGCATGTGAGAATTGAGCCCATACAGCTATTTCACGTTCTAGATTCTCAATTTCTACACCTCAGCATTTACCTCTTTCTCCAGATGCCTGCTACAGATGTGCTGTTCTGAACTTGCTGGAGTGTCTTTGTCTTGGAAGTGCTAGGCATCTGGGCACACAGGTCATCCTTTTGGCCCAGGGCACACACAGGGCACGTGTCCTACTACTTGCTTTGATGGGTAAGTCTCATCTGCTGGCTGCTCATATTCTACATCCTGGTTTGTACAGAAATCAGTTTGTGTAAAACTCTTGGGTCTTCATTCTCTTCCTTACTCACGAAGTGGCTCATTGGAGTACCTACCTGAGCTGTAGGTGGTGCTATTCCTTACAGCTTCTTCATGAGTCAGTCTGGAGGCTATACCTCTCAAATCTGTGGTTAAAAACAACAAGAATTTGAATGCTGGTGGGTGAAGGAGAAAAAAAAGTTTCTGCACTGGGCCAAAGAAGCACTGATAATGACTCTGGAAACTAGTGCCTACTCCAGTAACACAGTTTTTATGAAGTGGAATATGTTCAATAGGTGAGACTGAGAAAACCTCCATCCTGGCTCTCTGACAACACTGTGGTCAGACATTTTCTGCAAGAAATCAGAGCTGGAAGGGAGAACAAAAAATCTCATTTGTACAATTTCACATATCTAGTGAACATAAGGCTTTGGGTAGAATTGGAGAATGCAACACAAATACTTTCTAAACTGCTGAATAGTCATTTAAGAGAGTGCCATAGCAGCCACTTGGAAGGGCTTCACAACAGCGAAACCCAAATACAAGTCATTGTTTAACTCAGTAAGAGTTGCAGAACTTAAGTTTTGCTTTTTATCCCAGTATTCATTACTAGCCAACACGATAGCTGAGATTTCTGTCTTCCCTGGAAAATCATCTAGTGTTGTACAGGCAACCTAGGCAAACATTAGAGCTCTGAGTTGTGCTGAGCAGCAAGATACCTGGAATATGAGGGCTGCAGTCTCCTGGGGCATGGAACATGTGTTGTTAGAAGCTGGAAAATGCTGTAGTCCCATTTCTCAAGGCTACCTTCTGAGTGGTTTTGAGCATACACTTACTTAGGGCATCACAAAACGAGCTCAAAGTGCTGTCTAACGTGGTCAGTTGTAAGTGCTGCTACAATCTTGCAGATATAAATGGTTAGTATTTAATCAAAGAACAAACAAACAAACAAAATTTTTTGAGCAGTCACTAGCTGCAGTATAATAAATGCATGCTAAATGAGGCCTTAAATTCCCTCTGGTATTACAGCTGTGGTATTTTAATGTTAAATGGTTAATGTCTCTGCTGCCTCCAAATAGCTGACTATAGCATGTAATTTTACTATCAGTTTGGGTTAATACACTGCAGCTACGATGAATAACATTGACTTTCCTTTAATGCTGGCCACATATTGTTACTCTTCTGTGCCAGCAACTGTGTGATTTCATGGAAAGAGCCCCCTGCTCTGGATCTCAGTTTTCAAGCAGACAGGCTTTCTCATCCAGCTGCCAAATGCCTATTTAATCACTTGGGCCAGAACAGTGGAAGAGGATGGGACGCACATCTGGCGTGTCAAGGTGTGCAAAGGCTGGTTTCCACCAGAAGAATTCCCTAATGTAAAGACTTTTGCCAGTGAGGATAAAATGATGATAGGGATGATGATTCTTTGCAGTTAAAAAAAAAAACAAAAACATTTTGAACATCTGTCTTTAGAGCTTGAATCTGCAGGCACTCTAAATGATAATCACTGAATCAGTAAGCATTTCATATCTGGCATCCAAAATCTGCATTCCTTGAGATGTGAATACCACATAAAGAAAAGATAGAAGAATCTTAATGATTTCTTGAAGTATCTGATATGATAGCCCTTGGAGTGGAAGAAAAATCACTTTCAGTTATCTATCAACCTCAGTCAATTTAAACAAACAGAGAGAATATCAAACACACTTCATCTTGTATACACAGTAGAACATGCCAACTAATAACAAGAAACAAATCATGATTCTAGAGTAACTCACCTCATTTAGAGATAATGGAATACAATCAAATATAAACAATTTTATATGCGAGGACAAAGTAGACTTTGCTTGTGATGTTTAAGAACAAGTTAGCTTTATAAAACAATTTGAAGCAACTTTTAGCATGTCTTTTTGAAAAGCTCAGCAGCATCAGAAGTTCAGCAGCATCAGAAGTGCTTGATAGCCTAAGTACTAAAAAGTTACTACTTTTTTTAACTAAACACTTTGTCTGAATTTAATAGTAGTATCCAAATATCTATGAGGTTGGATTTGACAAAGATTTGATGTGATTTTTACCAAGATAAAAGTCAGTTTAAGATATTACTAAGATTCCTTAATACAAAGCCAGCCTTTCTTCCTATGGTTACAGTGCAGCATATTCATTACTTTCAGTTGATTCATTTTAGGAGCAAATGTTCAAAGATGTGCTGAATCTCTGTGGATCATGTTGTGAGTAAAATTATTGCCATCCTTTGGAGTAGGCAGTTGTGAATGGCAGAATGGTGCTCAGCAGAGAAAGTTCTGAAAGGTGAACTGGACCACTAGCATCCCTTCAAAGTACTGCCACTAGACTAGCTTGGAAATTGTTTTGAAAATAAATTAATGAAAACAAATTCTTTGGAAAATAAATTCTCTGTGCTCTGAGTGACTTGTTTTCACAATATTGACATGTTTCCTACATGCTTTTCACACTAAATTTTTTGTTCCCTGAGGAGCTCAAGCTTGCTTTGGTTGCTAATGCTTAGAGTGAGTGGGGAGTGGGAATTTATTTCACTGTTTCTCAGAAATTAAATTATCTGATCCTTTAAAAATCAGGCATTTGGATTATGGATTCTTCAGGGGATGTCAAGGCTGTATTTCCACTGTGCACCTAAAGTACAGTGTGGAGTCTCCAGGCTAATGCAGTAACAGCAACAAGTCATGCCTCTGTCACAGGCATCTGCCACAAGCTTCACTGCTGGCTACTGCAACCAGCAGAAGTGTGGCTACTACCATTTTTCCTGTCTGTCCCCAGCTAAATCTGATCCTGAAGTTGCAGTACTAAAGAGAAAATATTTTTCAGAATTCTCTAAGGTGTGTGTGTCTTCTCACGGAGAGAACTAGAGAACTGGAGTGTTGCTATTGAAAACAGAGTGCTTTACATACTTGGGAAGAGAAGTTGACCAAAAGAAGGTCCCCACTACTAACATGTACATAAATAATGTAAAAATAGTCTAAACAGCAGTCTAGATAAGAAATGTAGGTGAAAAAGAACTAGTCTTAAGCTTTTTCAGAAAATGTGGATGATGTCAAAATATTTGCTGTAATTCTAGTCTGGTTTTAATAGAGCAAGATAAAGGAAAACGGGAAGGAAAAAAAAAGAAAAAAAAAGGAAAAAAGAAGGAAAACCTTCCAACAATTGTTGACAACAGTTGAAGAACTGTTTAAAAATGAGCAGCTGCTGACCTTCCAAATACCTGCTGAATGCAGTGATAGTGGCTCATCTCCAGGACTGGAAGCATAAATGTGGATGATACTACCCTTTGCAAACTTTCCAGTGTTTTACATGTGGATTTTGTATCCTTTGTCATCCTCAACATTTGGGGTTAGAAAATCTGAAATGCTTTCCACCAAACTTCTAGTGACAAGGAGAAAATAGTACATGTTACTGCAGCACAGGAAAGAGTTCTGAACCTATGAACCAGCCTGCTTTTAAACACAGTAATGCCATCGAGCAGAGGAAGTGCAACTGAAAATACAATTAGATAGCTTCTATCTTTATTGTGCAAAATAGATTTGAGGCTTGTAAGGGTCTGAATGCCTGAGTTTATGTATGTGAGGAAGGGAAGACAAGAGGAAGAAAGAAAAGACTGAGGAGTCTCCCTTCATAAACTTAATCAGTTGCCCTTGAAAACAAATACTCAGCTATTCTTCAGATTTTTAACTATGTGTTTCATATAGGTATTACCTATTCATTTTATCAGTAGACCATTTTTATCTAAGTCCATACCTTTTATTTTAATTTTGCTTGTATATTAGGTACAGTCTAGTAAATGAGAATATCCTTGCAGTATCAATTAAAGCTCTCAAGATTAGTTTCTTTTGGCACAGTGGTTCTAATGGCCATGTGAATTGTGGGAATTTCCTCAGGGAAAACAGATATGACCTCTAGTTTTCATTGAAGTGTGTTGTACACAGTGTAGTGAAACCCATCCAATTAAGTCAACATGGTGCATGACAAAAATGAAGTCATGAAAAGGCAAACATCATGCCATTTTTAAGAATGCTGGCTTTATTGTTGCAGGGTTTGCTATACTTAATAAGCTTGTTCACACACTCTGCTTCCAGTAGCAACTGATTTTCAGAGGAATCCTTCAAAATGTTTGAGAGGACACAGCCTGGGTTCCTGTAGTAGGACCAGTGCTTCCATTTGTGTGGTAACACTGTCAACAACATATGAACCAAATAATGTCATTCCATGACTTCTACTATGAGGGGAGAACAAGGCACTATCTTCCTGTTTAAAGACCATAGGAAAAACACTTATGAAAGTCTGAAACAAGAAATGAACTGGACACCATTTGCTTTGAGAGCTGTCAGACTCTCTTCCTGTCTTTTCTTTCTCTTACATTGTTTTTGTCCGAGTTGCCAGTTGGATGAGCAGCATAATTAGGAGTGACATGAAGCCTGTGAAAGTAGCCAAGTCCTGGTTAGAATCTGCTGCTGGTGGTGTTGTGGAAAGGGGATACAGTCAGGCATGGAAAGTTATTTCCTGCACTTAACAACTGATCAGTCATTTGAAATGTAAACATGAATAGAGGAATAACAACTGTTAGAAATAAATGTACCAGAAGAAAAGGTCCTCCTAGTTTGGCAACCAGCTGCTATTCTTAGAAGTCTCCAAGGTGAAAAAATCCTAATAATACATTTATAATACTTAACCTTGGGGGTACATGGAGTTTGAAAATTCTCTATAAACACATAAAATAATGTAAATGATCAGGATTACTAGCATCTGCACCTTTTCAAGCTTATTCAGCTTCAAGTGCTATCCAGATGGACATAAATGGTCTGTCCTTTGCAATATCACTAGACCATTTACATCAACCACAACTTTTGGTATTCTCTGTTGAATAATACTTTAAAGATATATGTTATGTGAAAGCCTATGGCAAGACATCCAGAAAGGAAAGCTCGTAATTCAGCTCTTAATGGAAACTAAAGGAAAAATGGGAGTGTAGTACTTGTTGCACTGGATTTTGATGTTCAACCATTAACTATTCACCATGCGCTTTTTTTTTTATTTTCAGTAGAAGTCCAAAATAAGCACTTTTACAATGATCCATCTGATCTGCCTAGGTTATGATTAATTGCTCTCATGAGGTTTCTCTCTAATGAACTGTAAGGGAGTGAAGTCTAACTACTAGATATCTTGAGTTGGTTGAGAGGAACCCAGCCCAAATCAGTCTCATTTTGGATCAGATGATCTTTGAGATCTCTTCCAACCTGGTTCATCTATGCATCACCTTTTCTCTGGGCAAAGTCATTTGACTTTTCAGGAAGGCTGCTTTCAAACCAGTTTTCATTTGGACAATGATTTGCAAGAAAAATATTACTTATGGATCCTAAGCATAAAACAAATTAAGTTTAACTTGCAGTAATATAAAGCCCTAAGGCAGTGTAATTTTATTTCTGTTCTCAGTGTGTCTCAAAGATCTGTGGAGTGAGAATTTTCTCAGTTTATTACCTACCCCTTAGCTCAAAGTTTGCAGACAAAACTTGATCTCTAATAACACTGGGGAAAGGCTTGAAATATTAAGCCAAGTGAAAAATCTGGCAGGATGCTACAAAGAGACAAACAAGAAATTCAGTATTCTAAAATCTGATATCAGGAAGCAATAACACTGGTACTTTGATAATTTTTCCCCCTTTCTGTTCAAGATGATAGATTGTCAGGGGCTGAGAAGAGGGAAAAGAATTCTACTATAAAACAAACAAAAGAAAAAGGGAGTCCTTCATATGCTGAGATTGGTTCAGAAGTAGTATTGATTTATTTTTTTTCTCTAGTAAAGTTTGAGTTCTTTGTGATACTTTAACATTTATTTATGGATAAGTTTCATCAGTAGTATTTGATTTTGATTATATAATAGGGTCTGATGACTTCAGGTATAAAAAAGGAAAATCAATATATTCCTTATTAAACAAAAAAATATTTATAAAGTATCATGAACATGGGTGTCCAATTATTCTATGGAATTAATTTTAATAACATGAGAGCAGGTAATAGGACACAAAACCTGTGGACACAGATGTACATGGAAGTTGCATAGTTAACATAAGTCAGGGAATATCTCACTTTGTTGCTGATGCCACTCATCTGGAACTGGTGTTTATGATTCTCACCTCATACAAGGCAAAATCAAGTAGTAAAGTACAAAATAGTTATGAAGGACTAGATTTTCTTTGGTTCTGCTGTTCATATGGACTGTCTTTTCATAGGGTGCTTCAGTGGAAGATTATTAAGGCTGTAGAAGAGCAAACCAGAGGCACACCTGAGCCACTGAGATTGAACACCAAAAAGGGCAGCTAGTCCTGTGGCTACCTGAGAAAACCACTCAGGGCTCACAGGTGTATTTTTTGTTTCATGTGAGTGTATGAGAACTAGTCAAATTTAGGCTTGGAAATTCTCATGTCAGTTCAGAAAGACCTGAGTCTGTTTTTCTTCTCTCTTTCTCATTGCCCTTCTTTAACTCTATGTTAAATTTTCTTACCAAAGTTTTTCATTTCCATCACCTTTTCTTTGGATACCTCGCTGCTCAGAGAACAGTATGATACATTCTGCTTCCTGAAGCTTATGGGAAAGGCCTTTAGCTCTTCAGATCTAATCCAATTTCTACTGAAGCTTGAGGCACAACTTTCACAGACTCGATGTAGCTGGATATGGTGCAGAATTAGATGACTACTTCATACCCTTGAAAAAGGCACAGACAGAAGCAGTGGAAGTGGTAGAAAACACAGGTTTCCCCACTGGATAAAAGTAAATGGATGTTTGGTTTCTACCATCTAAGGACTGATATGCGATCAAATGGGGAGAAGAGGAAAGAATTGAGACCTACCCCAGGAAAGAGAGAGAGGAAGCTGAAGGAAGGGAGATAAAGAGCAAGAGTGGTGAAAGTGAAAGTACCTGGAAAAGAAAGACAATAATGATCACTGAAGAGAATGAACAATACTGAAAGCACTTCAAAAGTGCCCAGGACAGGTGGGAATTGTGCCAATTGAACCTCATACAGTATAACAGTGTAAAGAGGAAATAGGTCCCTTATAGATATGTAAGAGCAGATCTACAGAGACCCTTCAGCTGCTTCTCACCACATCACTGATGCAAAGCTGATGGACCTTTTTCTGAAGCAGCTGGTTATGACAGGTTTAGAGCACCTTTGTGTCACTGATGTTGATATACCTTTGGCTTTTACTTCCTCTTCATGACTTTTGGGGATGACATAGATCATCCAGGCTTTGATGGCACTGTTCACGATGGGACGAAAAATAACTTCATAAGATTGTAACCTGTTAATGCATTATTGAATCTTAGTTGTGTCATTTATTACCTGTCTTCCACTGAATGACCCCAGACCTCAAGTGAAAAAGATGGAGGAGGGAAATGTTAACAATTAAAGAACAATTACACATGTGTTACTGTACAAGACAATGAAGTAAAGTGCAGCTTTAGGAAAGATTTTATCTACAGAATTATCAGCACAGTGTGTGGAGTGTGGAATGCTTAGAAGGAAGTAATTGAAATAATTGCCTTTTAGAAATATCTAGTTTTGTTGTTTTATTGAATAACTAATGCAAACATCCTAGTTTAAATGCTTGTTATTTAATTTAGCTGGGGTTTTTGATTTGGAATTTTTTTTTTAAGCTATTTTTTATTATTTCTGTTCTCAAATCGGATACTTCAAGCCAAGGTCCTTGTGAGGTAATTTTCCTGTCAGGAAGTCCTGAGTTAATCCTAAACATCAAACAGAATTTCAGTATGGACAACTTGGACAAGAGAATTCAACTTTGGAAAATGTTTCCTTGAGAAATTAGCTGAGAAACTGCCATGGAAAATTCTCATCTTGTTAAGTTTCCTTGACCCCATCTTTTCTTTCCAGATGTTCTGTCATGTTTGCTCTGACTGCATCTGCACTTCGAAGTAAAAGAGGGCCAAGAAATTAGTTCAGGCTCTTCAGCCCACTGTGCATCTGTTAGGCTGCACCCTGCTCAGCACAAAACAAGACAGATTTTGCCAACTTTCCAAGACACATCTGTCCTATCTTGTCCTGCTCTTAAGCAGTGAGATGTGCATCAGTTGATGCTGCCCAGGATCAGAGCAAGAGCTTGGTCTCTGAAAATTATATATTTAACACTATGGTTATAACCTGTGGGTTCATAATTTGCTCACGAAAGGATGATGAAGAGAAATATAACAGAAAGACAGCACACGATCTTTTCTTGTGTCATGTACCCACCAAAGAGAAGCATAAAATAATATATCTGACAGCACCTTTGTTTAACACTCCTCTACTTTAAGCACTTTCTCCACCAGCTGGGCTGATGAAACCTTTTTGAGAAGAGAGAGAGAAGAATCCATGTACTCTATCAGTGAAGCAATTGAAGTTAAAAGGAAAAACTAGAGGGGAAAAAAACCAACAAACCAAAAACGACAAACTTTTCCAGCAATCAGTGTTGTTCTTTTTGGCCCTGTTCCAATTAAGAGACAACAGTTTCCTTTGGTTTTCTTGCCTCTAATTCAAACAGTGATAGAATGCATGCAAGAAAGCCATGGAATTCTTACAGGATTCACCTTTTAATTCCTCTAGAACTTAAAACATTCAGCTCCGTCAATACATCAAGCAAACTGATCATCGTTAACGGCAGCTACTATGGCAAATGCTTTTGCTTTCTCTCTCTTTTTACCTTTTTTTAAATTTTTTTTTCCTCTCTTTTGTTTTTGGTTGTTTGTTTGAGGTTTTGTTGTTTGGCGTTTTTTAAATTATGTTTTTATTTTTTATTTTTATCTGTGTTTTGCTTCCAACTACTTGTGAAGCCAGGATTGACAAGGCTTAAATGGCTAACGTGAGATCTGATGAATATTGCATCCAAGCTGCCTGTTCCCTGTTTCCGGGGAAACTGATGGATCCAAGATGCTTTAAGCTTTCTAACACTTTTTATGGCCGTCTACATAGCATTTAACCGCAGTTTACATAGCTATTGTGTCCTTGATGTCAAACCCCGGGTCGCTTTGTCACAACACAGTGCCACAGCCCTGGAAAGAAGGAGAGGAGAAGAGCTTTTTCACCTTCATGCAGTAACTGCCTCCAGACCAGCTCTGGGGCCAACTGGTGTGTTTGTTGCAGTCAGTAGCAACTGGTAGTCATATTAACTAAGAAGTAAAACTGGAAATCTGCAGGGATGTAGTTACATGAGACAAGCTGAGCCTGTATAACAGCTTACTGCTGCTGAGAGGAGCAGTCTTGTTTCCTCTTCAGCAGCCTTTTCACTTGTTTTTCATTCTCCTCACTCCTTCCCACCTCTTCCACCGCTTCTCAGGCACCTCTGCCCCTTGGGCTACATGTTTTCTACTAACTGGTATTTGCTCGGCACCATATTCCGGCACTGAGAGCAGCTGGCAAGGAGCAACACCTTCCCCGTCCATCACACTCTTGGACCTCTCAGCACTTGGTGCCCACATACAAGCTGCCTATGGGGAATGATTTCTGGTCCACGATGATTTTGCAGCTGTTCCTAGGAATTGTTGGAAGAGAGGTAGTTAACCTGGGCCAAAAACATCCCAGGGTCATTATAGCAATTTACTGTAGCCAGCGTAAACAACCCAGTTTCAGTGCCTTGGAGTGTTTCCTTGTACTGTTTAACATATTAGCATTGCTGTAACTTCGGGAGGTGACTCCTCTCAGGGAACTAGCAGGAAACCAGCTGAACCAAAAAGGAAGAAGAAAAAGCCTTTTGCCAGTTTAGAGAGCTATATCAGCTCCTTAGGGATCAGATCACAGTGATGGGGCAAGGGTGAGGACAGGAGCATACATCCAAGAACAGAGAGGGAGAGATGGAAAAGAAAGTAAAGACAGATTTCTTCAATATAAGTTTTGTCTCTCTTGCTGAACTATACCCTCCTTAACAGTATAATTAGAGATGTATACGTATAAATGTACACAGAGGAGGATTTTTTGTCCTGCAGTGATGCTAACTAAAGAGATTCGCAGCACAGTGTCAGCAACTCACTGCCATTTCTCTGGAGGCTTCTATCCTTTTGGATCTGCCATCTAATTTGAATTTGTAAGAAATTCCTTGCCCTTTTCAGTTAAAATGAGTCCTACTGTTCAGACTGTAAACTAATCTAGTACATTTTGCTTTAAATGGACTAGTGAGAGCTTGCACAAGGAGTTGAAATGGCAGATTGGAAGTGCTGATAACTGACAAGCAGGAGATGACCCTCCTCTAACCTCTTCAATGTGGCATATCTGCAGCCAAAAGAGAGTGGTAAATGTATATAGGGCTGTCAGGAGAGTTTGTACTCTTCCCTCTGAGTCAACAGTTAGGCATTCAGCAGCAGTGCCACTATGTTAGCATAGGCAGTCCTCTGCCCTGGGATGCAAGATGTGCAGCTGGACTGAAGAATGAATGGCTGGCTGCAAACCAATCTTGCATACCTGCATAAAAGCAGTTGTTTGGTTGGTTTGGTTTTTTCTTCACCACCCTCAGTTTTTTTGTCTAGGTCACTGTATGATCACTTGGGCAAAACACTCTGAAGTCAGAACCTCCCAATCTGGGCACTGCTTACGGGACCCTGGGCTCAGAAGTTCTTTGTTGTGCTGCAAGCTGAACCAAACACTCATTACAAGACTGTTTGCAGTTACAGATATTTTCCATATTTTTAAAATTAAGCTTTCTGTCCTCATGCAAATATGATTAATAAACCCCCCCCTCCTTTGAAGTTCTCACTATTCTGTGGAAGCACTTCTTAGGGATAATTTTGTAGTATTTTCTATTTAATACTCTTTTTCGGTTAACTTATACTGGAAGCTCTGTGGTTCAGTCATTGTACTTAATGTTTAAAGTTTCTTTTAGCATGTGAATAGAAAGATTCTCACTTCATATCCAGTCTCTTTTTTTTTTTTTTTTTTTTTCCTTTTCCTCCTACAACAAATTTCATTCTTTTGCAAGCTGTTTTTTTTTAATTTTTATTATTTTTTTTCCCCTTTCTTTTCCTTTCCTGACAGATCACAAATTTTAGGATAGTGAGCTAATTTCTGGAATTCAGGAATCTAGAGGCATTGAGATTTGACAGTGTGGGATATGAAAACCCTTTTCCTTAGCAGAGTAAGTCATTCAAGTCATAACAGAATTAAACTAACATTTCAGGCAGACACACTTGAGCCTCATTAGAGCAACATCCTCACGTCATTTTAAAGCCGCTTTTCATTTCCATTCTAAAGATCTGACTCTTTACCCACCCTTAATGAGTTATTTTAGTTGAAAGTAATTTCATTCTTTTGCAAGCTGTTTTTTTTTTAATTTTTATTATTTTTTTTCCCCTTTCTTTTCCTTTCCTGACAGATCACAAATTTTAGGATAGTGAGCTAATTTCTGGAATTCAGGAATCTAGAGGCATTGAGATTTGACAGTGTGGGATATGAAAACCCTTTTCCTTAGCAGAGTAAGTCATTCAAGTCATAACAGAATTAAACTAACATTTCAGGCAGACACACTTGAGCCTCATTAGAGCAACATCCTCACGTCATTTTAAAGCCGCTTTTCATTTCCATTCTAAAGATCTGACTCCTTTACCCACCCTTAATGAGTTATTTTAGTTGAAAGTTTACTAGTAATTGCTATTTTAATTAGTTCTCCTGATTTGCAGATTCCTATAAATTCTATTTTGTGTTGTGGCTTTACAATTGTGAAACAGCAGGAAGCTTCTTTTATGTCCGTATTCAAAACACGAAGAAATATTTTTGCATATGTAAAATTATTAAACAATTTAAAAGAAGAGGTACGTTTAATGCTCACCTCATTTTCTATTGTAGCTAATAGAATCTGGTTTATATGTTGCTGTTTGGTCAAAACATTAACTGTCACTTCTATTCGTAGAGATCTGAAGATGGATTAATATCCCTCGTTTCTTGTGAATTAATGGAAACCCAATATTTAAATAAAATCAGTTGCTGAGATTACCTCTGGCTTCCTCCTCAGAAATCTTTTATTGTACTAATGAGTCTCTTAAAAAACAACCAAGCAAATCTGCAGATTTTGTGGTTTGGGAGCATTCTGTTTTAGTGGCTTCAGCTGTGAATAAGACAATAAGCAGGTGTTTCATCCTGTTTTTTTGCAAGTAATGCATCCCTTAGATGGTGGCACAGAAGTATACTGGTGTTTAATGCAGTTTAACTAATTCCTCCCTAACTTTCACAGATCCATCAGCTTCCTTCCTCTGTTGTCTAGTGTTAATTCTGCCACTTTTGCTCTTTTCATTACTCTTTCTTTCTTGGGCAAGTATGCAAGAAACTACTCAGCTACAGAATGTGTATGGATACATTTAACCCAGCAGTGAGTTGCCTGAGAGGAAAGCAGTATTTTAGATGCTTTGACTATGGTAGGAATGCAATCATCTGAAACGTTGCTGGAACTTTCAGGGGGTGCCACTGGCCCTACTGCAGCTGCAGCCAAGGATGAGCATAGTCCCGTCCCAGGGAGCTGAGGGCACTTCAGTGTCCTGAGAAAAAGAGGGAAGATGGTGAGAAAGAAGCAGGGAATGTCAGCACTTCTCTGGTTTGATGTCTCCTCTTCGAGAAGCTTCAACCTGTGATGAGCCTGTTAGCACAGGTTTAGTGTAGCATGACTTTGGAGTAAGGGGATTTAGGATATGCCTGGGGAGCTGGGTTAAAAGGGAGACGAGTTGTACGTAGAGGTGCTGGTAAAAAGGAATTCTATTTTGGAAGGAATGTGGATTGAAGAAAGGAAAAAGGAAAAAGTCACGGATCTGTTTCCAGTGGAATAATACAGTTAATCAAGCCATTTGAAGTCATGGCATTAAAACATTTTACCTCACCGAAGTGGAATGTTTCAGCAATTTTAAAGACGTTTTCCTTTTTAAAATGTAAGGAGGATCAATGTGATCTTATGTCAAAATTCCATTCTGATAAAAATGCTTTTAAAAATACCTCTTCAGTGGGGTTTCTAGGCCTGCAGTGAAAACAAATGTTTGATATTCCTTTCGTTTGGCCTACAAGTAAAGCATCTGTTTCCCACAAGATGCTATGAAAAATAAAGTAGTGTTTTCTTGGAGTCTGGTTCCGGAATCACTGTTTACCTGATGGATTTGGATAATAAAAGCTCTTAATGTTATGCGCTTAGCTTGCTAAATCAGGGAAGCTGCATGGATACTGTTATGCAAAGCAACCTCAGTGGACCACTTTGAATTGTTTGGATTCATTGATAAGAAGAAGCTGAGGGTCGTTAGTTCAGACTTCAAGAGGCAGCAAGAAATGAGAGGAGTAAATAGTTGTTAATGGCATGGGAATCTTGGAGCCTAGGAGTCCCTCAACGAGAAAGGCAAGAGAAAACAACCTCCCCAAAATGAGGAGAATATGTTTAATAGATGAACCTTAGAGGAATAAACTATTCAGTCTCCTACAAAAGAGATAAACAAGGTAATGACAGGCAGATTATATGATGCTGGTATGAGGTTTAAGGAAATAAGGCTGAAGGAAAGGGGAGATGCAGTTGTGAATGTGGAAGACGTGCAAATTCATGAAGATCTGGCTTTGTTATGCTCCTGATGTAAATCTAGGACATTTTATTAGCACAATAAGATTCCTTAAAGAGAAGCAGTTGATTTAAATAACGATTAGTCCGCGAGTTCCTGTTTATATTCAAAAGGAAGAATCTCATCTGCCTTTATTCCGAAACAGAACGTTTCACAGGTCTTAAATGCATCTGAATTGTGAAGCACCCATGTCTTCTTCCTCTGCAAAGTGCACAGTGGAGGTGAATTCCACCAGAATTATTGACAGCCCAGTGACTGGATGTCTACTTTAGAAATATCTGCACATTAAGAAAAGTCAGGCCAGATTTCTAATTTAGGCCCTGTTTTAGGCCAAGAATTTGGTTCTTACTCCTAAGGAAGCACAACTTGATAATCTTACTGAAGCTTTGCTCTAGATTTTTACTTGCTACCTAAGTAGAATTTGAGGCATGAAATTTAGAATCTGACTAGAAGCAAAAGAAAGGATTATATTAGCTCTTCTAAGTCAAGATTTTAACCACAACTCAGAACTGCCTAAAGAATCTGAAATAATTGCAATGCCAGCACTCTTTTAAAAAAAAATTCATACTTCTAACAACCATATAACATGGTGTTCAATTAAAGTTTATATATATCAGCATGCACATGCTGATATAATAACCTGCTATTTCTGAAATCAAGTCATGGTTGTTTTCTTGTTCCTTCACCACTTTACTAACTAGTGTATTTCCACCCCACTGTTAATGTATTTCAGTTGGAGGGGTTAATTTTTATCAGACAGGCCAGTTCTATTGGAATTTGATGCTGCTTTCAGAAGTCCCCAGCTTCTGGAAAACGGGTGCTTGGCAATATATGTTGATTTAAGCCACTGGTCATAAACAACAGTGGAATTTTAGATATGTCAGACCTCTGTCTGAAATGCAGTGTGCTTTAAGAAATACTGGAAAATACAGTTCAATAACCACTAGGACACAATTTTGGTGAAAAATTCTCTTTGCCATCTCATCTTTCTGCATGAACCAATGTTCAAATTCTAAAAGATAAAGTATCTTTAGGAAAAAAGCAAGTTTTGTTCCTGTATTACATGACATAAGGCAGAACTTAAGCAGATCAAATAAAAATGCTGATTGTTATTTAAAGGGACTTAAAATATAATAGTGTTTTATTTTGTTTTTTTTTCCTGGAACATCTTAATCTCATGCAAAAAAGTAGAGTAATAAATTGTCATAATTTGCTTTATTTACATAGCCTTTCATGGGATTTTGCATTCATAATATTTCATAATCAAGAGGTAGTAAAACTTGAGCAGAATTCTGAGAGTGAGAATGAGGAAACATAATGAGATAGCAAAGTCACAAGGAGCAGTGCAACAGACAAATGGGGAAGATTTTAATTGTGTTAGGCTACTTCTGTTCCTGGTGTGAAAATAAAAACAAAGATAATTTATCTGTTTTCTAAATGATGAGGGTGCTCAGGGAGAAGTAGAAGGACGATTAACATGCAGTCAGGAGATCAACTGAAGCAATAAGAGTAGGTAAAAAGAGGGAAAGATCACCAAGGAGAGTTTATATTTCTGTTCCATGACTGTGGCCCCTGATGAGCCGCTCTCATCCTCCCAGCCATCTATTAGAAAGAGAGTGGATTTGCTCAGGTTTTGTGTTAGTCATTCTGATTCCTTGAAACCAAGGTGGAGTTTTGCCTCTTTGAAAGATAAACTGAGGCAGAAAAGATGTTCTCTTTTCCCAGTCAAACGTCCATTTGGCAGGGAGGCAATTTAGATTAATGTTCTGCCAATTTATAAAGTCTCACATAATGTAGTAAAATGCATAGAGTTTTGTTGTCCACTCTGGAGCTGGAAATTAGTTAAAGGAAAGCACTTTTAGGGTGATGGAAGACAGCAGCTGTGAATCCTAATTATTGGATATTGGGCTTTTCTACCAGTGCCCTGACCAAACTGGCATTCTGTGATGACAGAAATTTGTCACAGAATATCACCAGCTCATCATGGGGAAAAAGAATGACCAGGCACCAGGAACTGCATAGGACCAAGTTGGAAGGTGGATGTAGTAGAGCAGCAAGCGAGAACAGTCACAGAAAGAGTAGTGGTAGTTTTTGTCTCATACACTGCCTAGCATTTCTGAGTGGATTAGTAAAATCACAGATAACTTCAATAATAATTTCTGTGTGTTGTCTTTCCTCATACATGGCTTTGCTTCTATCAGCCCACCCACAGACAGTGTGCTGGACACTTGAGAGCAATGAAGAAGCATAATTTGCTATTCTGTTGGTTTCTGAATGACTCAATTACTAACATAGAGGGTGGAGTGCTGAGAGTGAATTTAGTGAAAGATCTTGACCCCTGCTTTGCACAATAATAATTTATAATCAAGCCTCCCAAAATGAGACTAAAAGTGGCTCAAGTTGTGCATATCCTTTATTTAAACAAACGGGTTACATTGCTAAAATGCAACTTGTAACAGATTTTTATTGGATTAAGAATTTTTAGTGGAAATACAAAGCCAGTTATTTTTCTCCAAAAACTCTTTAAGTTTGCAACTATATCAGTTGTTCTTTTTTTTTTTTTTTTTTTTTTTTTTTTTTTCCTTTTTGTTTTGGTTTGGGTTCATTTGGGGTTTTTTTAGCCCAATAAAATGCCCCCATTTTTAGTGTCCAATTTTAATTTCATTTCCCTTTTTGGCTAATGAGGAATGGGTAGCCTTTCATTTCCAGTGAGAGCAGTGGCAGGTTGTGTTTCTGTGACCTAAAAGCCAGTTTGCCATTAGGTGGATGACATGGTGAAACACCTTCTGATTACTGGGAGCTGAAGGCATTACAGAGTGCAGCAATGCTTCATCATTAAACTGTGCTTAAAGTACCCACTAGGACAGTGCTCAGTGTCAAGGAGCTTTTAGTGACCTATCTGTTCAACACTTAAGACTCTGTTTTCCCTATAAAACCAACATATTTTGAGAATTTGGACCTGTGTATTAAGATCCATTTTTCCAAATAGAATTTCAGATGCAGTAGTAGTCAAAGGGGATTTCTGCCTCCTGAAAGATCCCGTAGCTTTGAAAATTAACTTTTGCTTACCAGGGTCCATACTTAACTACCAACAAGTCCTCCCCATCTCTTTTTCCCCTTGGCAATACAGCTTTATTTGAAAGAGATCTTCCACATTCTTCTACTTTGTTTTGTTTTGCACTATTTTTGTGGGGATTTTGTGTTATGTTTTTAATTTGTGGTGATTTTAAGAACTCAGATCCAAACCAGGATTCATAACATTCTAACTAAAATTGTAGCATACTTCTTTAGTATGCTTGTTTACTGCATCTGTGAGGGTGTATAGGGTTGGCTGTTTATGCTCATATTTAATTCATTTTGTTTTCTAAAGTTTAGGAGATGCTAACCTCAACCCTAACTAGGAAGGAAGCTGAAATTCCTAGAGTTCAGGAAAGGATGTCAGTGCAATTTAAATGTTGTTTCTGGTCTCTTTCTATGGTTATACTTGGTTCAAAATGGTCTGCATGCAGTGGTAAAGATAGATTTGAAGTAACCAAATCAAAACGAAAATAGACCTTTTAAAAAGCACTTGCTGGACTTCTGCTCTATATTGGTGTTTCAGATTGTAATTGCAAATTTCTAAATAAGACAACTAGATGGCTGGCATATATTTTGGATGCAATTGTTTGTTTGTAAAAATGAAAAATCTGTGTTTCATAAGAGGTGATTATGAGGGAATTCTTCAATCATAGTTTTTTGCAAAGGAATGAGAAACATGACAAGGTTACAGAAAGATTTTCACATGGAGATAAAAAAATCTGTCCTGGACAGATATGAGAAAAATAATCAAACAGTTCTCATGAGGTACTTCAACTCCTCATCAACATTCTTCAGGATTTTCTCAGTCTGCAGACTTCAGATTCTTGAATGGAGACAACTGACGTACAGAATTCTAGTTTCTCGTATATGTATTTTTAAGGACAGTGAATTAATTAAGATGATAAGTAATGTTTGTGCCCTAGTAGCATTTTCTACTAGCTATTTTACAATCATTTGACAAGATAAGAACAGGGCTAAAATCTATCATCCGAAGAAAAAGCCTTTCCTTGTCATGGAAAAAAACCACACAAGTAATATCCTAGTAGAGAAGTCATATTCTGCTTTGTAAGCTTATTTTGTAGGTTTTTTCAGTCTTTTTTACTTTTTACTTTAATGTTTTTATGGTTTTTGTTGTTGTTTTTGTCTGAAATCTTAAGGTCATAGAGTTAACTGTTATCAGGATTTTGTTGTTGGCAAGTAATACATTCCATTAAACAAGTGTAGTGCTGCTGCTTTGGCTTGATTTAAGAGGCTCATCTGAGGAAACAGCAGAGGGTAAGAGACACTGCGTGCTATGGGAGCCTAACATTCTTTTATCAGTGTATATAGTCAGGGCTTAAAACCAAACAGAATAAATTTGTGGAGAAGGCCAAGAACCTGCCCTGTCACATCAAAACTGAAAGTAAAGGTATTTTAAAAAGCCTTTTGAAAAGAATGATTTCCACTAAACGGTTAAACTTCCTTGAGTTTTGAGAAAAATACTGTGGTTTTGTAAGAAACACAATCAGAAAGGGTTACTTAGTGAATCTGAAGTAAAACTGAACTTTCTGCAGTCAGGTTGAGGTTTTGGAGAGCACTTTAAAGAGGTGATTATCCCCTTCTACTCAGCACTCCTAGGAAGACCACACCACACATCCAGTTTGGTACCCTGCAGTACAGGAAAAATGTTAATAAACTGAGGTGAGTTCTGTGGAGGGCCACCAGCTGCTGGAGGCTGGAGTGCTTGTCCTGTGAAACAGGCTGAGGGATCAGGGCTGGACAAGAGGCTGGTGGGAGAGGACCTAATGGCAGCCCTGGTACCTATGGAGGAGTGAGCATGTGATGGATCCAGGCCCTTCCCATGGGGCATGGTGGAAGGATGACAGGCAGCAGATCTAGCTTAAGAACTGGGAGGTCCATGCTGGATGTTATGAGAAACCTTTTCTCCTGTAAGGAGGGTCAAGCAGTGGAGCAGGTGGCCCAGAGAGGTTGTGTTATATCTATCCCTTGAAACTTTTCAAGACCTGACTGGACACAGCTCTGAGCATCCTGGTCTGACCTCAGAGTTGCCCCTACTTGGAGCAAGATTTGGATTAGAGACCTCTTAAAGTCCATTCCAACCTTAATTCTTCTGTGAACATTGCAAAAAAAAAACACCAAAAAACAACAAAAGAAAAATTATGAGAAACTTCTTTTGTTTCATTTCAAAACTGCAAATAAATTTGTTTTGGTTAAAACAAAAAAAAAAAGTCTTGATCATAAGCAAATATATTCCATTAAATGTGGCAGTATTTTAATCACTGGCTACATGGGATGATTAATATTTTTCTGTTTCCTATGACTTTAAAAATAATCAGTGGGAAAAGAAGTATGACATGTGAAAAAAAAAGAATAAAGTTTTTTGATGGTCTTGTGAAACCAAAACGATAGTAACACTTGAAAATATCTTTTAAGTGTTGAATATCATTATGCAGTACAACAAGCTATCTTGGAAATAACTTATTTCTAAAAAGTAAATATAGCTGTACTCATGCATATCAGTAGGAGATACTGGTTAATGAGAAGCTCAACATGAGCTTGCAATGTGTGCTCGCAGCCCAGGTGGTCAACTGTGTCCTGGGCTGCACCAAAAGAAGTGTGGCCAGCAGGGCCTGGGAGGTGATTCTCCTCTACCCTGCTTTCATGAGATCCCACCTGGAGTACTGTATCCAATTCTGGAGCTCGCAACACGTGGACCTGTTAGAGTGAGTCCACAGGGGGACCACGAATATGATCAGAGGGCTGGAGAACCTCTCCTGTGAAGGCAGGCTGAGGGAGTTGGGGCTGTTCAGCCTGGTGAAGAAAAGCCTCCAGGGAGACCTCAGAGTCTCCTTCCAGTACCTGAAGGGCCCCTACAGGAAAGCTGGGGAGGGGCTTTTTACAAGAGCACTTAGTGATAGGACAAGGGGGAATGGCTTTAACCTAGGAGACGCTAGATGTAGGTTAGATATTAGGAAGAAATTATTCAGTGTGAGGGTGGTGAGACACTGGAACAGGTTGCCCAGGGAAGTTGTGGATGGCCCTTCCTGGAAGTGTTCAAGGCCAGGCTGGATGGGGCTTTGAGCAGCCTGATTTAGTGGGAGGTGTCCCTGCCCATGCAAGGGGGGTGTTACCAGGTGATCTTTAAGATCTCTTCCAACCCAAACAATTCTATGAGTCTATGATTCTATGAGATCTGAATCAGATCTCTTCTATGAAGTATTAAAGCTATACATGTTCCTTGTATTTGGTAATTTCACTTGTTATTAATTTCTGAAGATATGTTTTTTTTCATAGCCTATGTTGTAGTGTAATTATGTTTTGATAAGAAACTAATAAGATTTCTTTGATGTGCTGAAATTAAGTATTTTCTGAAGATTAATTTTCTTGGAGATTAGATGTATTAGATTTATATTCTTGAAGTTCACCTGTTCATATTATTTCTTAGAAATAAAACTGCTGCTCTAGTCTTTAATCTATTTTGCACACTAACAGCAATACAACATACAAACAGCAACACAAAATAAAGCAGTCTTTTAAACTCATAACTTAATTATTTAAGGTAAGGCAAGTATTCAATGTTTGTTTGTTTTCAGGTTGGCCATAGCCTGAAAACCTTTGGAAGCAAATTTGCTGGCCTGCTCATCCATTCAGCTGGAGTAGGGAATAATTCATGTCACAAATGTTACTCCTGTGATACTAAATTTTATTCAATTATAATAAAAGACGTGTGAGATAAATTGAAGGTGTCCATCTGAATTTTAAGTGCAATTATTGCTTCCTTTTAATTCATCACTCTTGCTGAAATGTGCCTTGTGTTTAATAGATGAAATCCACTAACAATTACTTGGTATTATGATTCAGGTAATGGAAGAAAATTAGGAGTGACTGTAACAGATGTGAATAATAACATCATTTTCACAGCTTGTAAATCCAATTTATCAGGTTTCAGGGAAATTGTGAGTGTATAGACATAGAAATTTCTTGATGTCTAGAACTTGTAAAGACAAATGAGTAAGTCTATCTTGTCATACATGTCTCAAGATTTTATGCTATTTTAAAAAGCAATAACCTGTTAACCACCTGGCTCCAAGCAATCTCCACATGAGAGACTGATTGTTATCTTTTTCTGCAGATTGGAAACCAACACTGTTCTCTGGCTTTGTGAATTAGAAATATGTTCTATTCTGAGATTTAAACCAAGTTCCTCTGCTTAATCTACCTCTATCTTCCCTTGTTGGTCTAAGATTATTTCCATGGATACCTAGACTTGCAATTAATTTTGTCCTTTATTCACAAGTGAGCCCAAATAAAAATGGAACTTGTTGCCCAAGCATCTGTTTATCTCCAAGTGTTCTAAAAACAGCCATTATTATCGCAACTTATTCTTCTCCTGTGGCCTTCTGACTTTTCCAGCATTGGAACAGGCTGCCCAGGGAAGCAGTTGTATCACCATATCTGCTTGAAAGACATATAGTTGTAGTGCTTAGGTACATGGTTTAGTGGTGGTCTTGGTAGTGTTAGGTTTGTGGTTGGAGCTGATGATCCTGAGGGTCTTTTCCAACCTAAATGATTCTCTGATTGCTTCTTGATCATCTACCTGATTGACTCTGCTTGCTTTCTTATTTCCTCTTGAAAGAGTTTTTGCCTACCTTGGGCAAATATCTAATATGCCAACCTGCCAGGTGATTGCATGAGCATAGTCATATCAGAGCCCATTGTTCCTTTATTCTAAGCACTGAGGATAAGCAGACCTAGAAAATTTTCAAGCTGTGCAGATCAATGAATTGAGAGGAGGTAACAAAGCATTTCTAAGGAATATATAAATTGGAAGCATCATTTGTGCATAGATACTGAGTGCATTTCAGTGAATGAACTGGGGAAATGTAGTATGTGGAGTGTCATGCTTTGACTACTTGAGAGTAATTCTAGTGGCCTAATTAGAAAATAATTGCATTCTAGAAGCTTGACTAATTTGAAGGCTTGTTAATTGCTGTAATAGAAATGGGAAATTAGAAATAAATTGTTTTTGACAAGACTGGAAGGTGTTTCATTCATGAGACAATAATTTTTTATAAAGAGTGTTCTTACTTAGGGTGAAGGAGATGCTCTAATGGGATGCCAAGCTCTTCTGAGGCTCTTTGCTTTGATAAGATATTGACAAGAACACTAATGATGTTGTCAATCGTACATGATGTAAATTTAATCAAATAATTATTTAAGCAGTGCAAGAAAAGTATCCTAAATACACTTTGAGACTTACAACCATATCAGATTTAAAAGAATATGCAAGTTAAATAATTTAGAATATGCCCAGTCAGAAGAATGTTTTTGGGACCACTGTCAAAGACAAGACACTAATCAACAAGTTACCATGACCCTTTCAGGACAAGAGCTGTTAAGGAGAGCAAGGATAACAAATTGTCTACAAAGGTTTGTTTTGTACTAATGCCTCTTCAAGTGTAGCAAGAAAGCAAAGATTTTTCACTTCTGATTTTTGCTTGAATAAAGCTTCGACTTCCTGGAATATTTTTAGCATGACTGATCACAAACAACTTCAGGAAAAGTTGCAAATTCTAATTAGAATTGATCTAATCTGACAACTGAACAATGCTAAATTGGACAGGAGAAGAGAGTTTTCACACAGTTTACTGACCAAAATTAATTGGGCAGCCCACAGCAAAGCTTCTTTTTCTCTTCATAGTACTTATTTCAACACCTTTTGACTTTCTTTTCAGAGCTTGTCTGGGTTTGTTGGGTTTTTTTTTGCTGTTAGATGGGAGAATTATTGCTCCTTGCACTATTTAGGTGCATACTATCTTACTCACCAAGTGAAGTAACCTAATTTGGAGCTATCTGTTTGCATAATTGCTGGAATATCACAATAAGATTAAAGTGTAATTTTGAGACTATTAAGGGTTTAGTAAAGCCCATAATGTTCCAATTTATCAGCAAAATTTGTTATAGAGAATTATTCTTTACTGGCGATCTCAACCAAAGGTACTCTGGCTACACCTTCTGGCAGTCACATTGTCGCAACCTTTTCTTCCTGGTTGCTTAATTTTGTTAATTGTTCCTCTGGGATTCAAACAATGGTCCCGATTTGATTTACTCCAACAGTTCCTGTGTGTGTCACCATGAATTAGAAGGGAAGAGTGAGAAGCTCGGCTTTTTGTAGAGTTAGCTTTTTTAACTTTTCTGTTTTGCTTGCAGCGTGAGGTTGCAAGTTGCAAAAGGAGCATTTTTCATCAGAGCATTAAAAAGCCTTGTACTCACATCAGAAGAGTGAGATTTCAGTATTAGGGTGATGGGGGAGATTGAGTGTCTGCCCTAACCTTGGTTCATGGAAGCCTTCGGAGACTTATGAAAACTAAAACAGATCCTCAAGCTTTTCTGTGTGCTGTACAAAGTGAGCTCAGCAACCCACTGAATTGTTTCCATGGGCAATCACAGAATCCCAGGATGTTAGGGGTTGGAAGGGACCTCTGGAAATCATCGAGTCCAACCTCCCTGCCAGAGCAGGACCAAATCTAGGGCAGATTACTCAGAAATGCATCCAGGGCGACTGATGTGGGAAGCTTAGCCTAAGGTGTAAACATCTAACACTTCCAGCTTGGTTTGCTTGCCAAGACACAGTCATCAAGTGCCATTTGAATTCTTGTAAGGTGCAGGGATAGCACTGAAGGGCTGACAGTTATGATGGGAAGCGTATGGGAACACGTGCTTTTCTGTAGTGCCATTGAGGGTTGTGGGGGATCTCAGGTGGGTCAGGATGACTATCTGTGGGATATATTCATCCCAGGATGACTATGTGTGGGACTCAGTCCTATACTCAGCCCAGCGATAGCATCTTCATGTTTAAAAATAACATGCCCAGGAATACTATGTTAATAAGAAACTTGTGTATGCAGCTTTCACCCTTAATATAGTAGTATTCATGCAGCCTTAATGCAGTATTTGCAAGCAGCACAAAGCTAAATGGACATGACATGTAATACATATTGCTCTGTATCCTCAGAAAATCTCTTTTCAAAGTTTAAAGGCTGTATCTCATTCCAGAATTTGAGTTAATCTTGAATTGTCTCACAAAGTAAAAACCTTTATTTTACTATATAAAAATACAGCAATATAAAGCAAGTAATTTAATGTGTTTCCTTCATCCCGTTTTATTTATCATAGCAAGCTGAACTTCCGTAGCAACTACAATCACTATCAACTTCTGAGTAAGAATAGCCACAGCATAGTTTTATCTACTTTCTGGATATGTTTTTCTCTTAAAATCAAGCTGTTTTCATTTTCATGCAAAGCCACACTGAAAGAATCCAAAAGAGATATTTTATCTATGTATCTTTGATTAGGTTAAATTTAGCTGCAGATGCCTGTAGCTATCATTTAATTACTGAGTGGCCCAAACCAGAAACTTATTGTTGTTTGCTTTTTGTGGAAATAGCATGCATTCCATATACCATATGTTGTTGGGAATTCTTGAGACACTTGTGAAGAATAGGACAGAGATTGTGTTGTTAAATTAAAATGTATCAGTACTAGATTCTCTTTTTAATCAGTCTTCTTGTAATGTTGATAATTGCAGCTTTCTAAGGAAGTAACAGAGATATCTTTTTATTAAGGGTTTTTTTTTGGTGGGTTTTTTCTTTTCTTTTCCAGAACAGATGTATTCACATTTTTTCATAGCTATGATACTAAAATGTCTATATTTGAAATCCAGATAATTATATATGTGGGGAACAGCTGAGTAAAACTCTGCAGCTCATCCCATTTTACTGTTTTCCCAAGTAATCAGAGAAAAAATTCAACTCAGCAGTAACTGGCTTTTTCATCAGCTTTCTATATAGAAGGATGCTTGAGGAAATCAAAGTAAATTCTAGAATTAACAGACGTGGCAGAAAATGTATTTATGTAACATGTACTTGCAGTATCTTGAGTCGGCTGTAAATTATCTCGAGGTGCTTCATCCTTCATTTTAAGTGTCTGCACAGAGATTCCTTTACTAGAAACTGCACCTACTTGTCCTGTGAAATCTTCCAGATGTTGCTGTTTTCTTTCAATATTTTGAAATATTGCAGATGCAAACTACAGAGTGTCTCTTGGTATCTTTCTTTATCTTCTTTACAACTGAAGGATCTCGAGAAACAAACAAACAAGCAACAAAGTAATTTTTAATGAAAGCTTACTAATTTACTATTCTATGCTAATTTTTTCTGTGGTAGCCATAACTATTCACCTGTGTCACAGTGAGGCTACTGTAATCTTAGCTATCTTGTTATTAACCTCAAAAACTTTTGAGACATTAACACAGATCAAAAAGGGCCCTCTCTCTTTTGTTTCCTTCTCTTTCAACATGAGCACTTTCTTCCCTGGCTCTAGCACTATGTCCATTATACTATACCTATAGAATAGACAGCATTGAAGGAAACCAACAAGCAGCTGATTTAAAACAGGAAAATAGGAGCTGGTTCATAACATGGTCTTCTTTGCAATCCTTTCCTGAGGGTGCCATAGATACTAAAAGTTTGGAAGAGCTGTAAAAGTGCTTGCCTTCATAGCTAAAAGAAAAATACATCAAGGACAAAGCCTCTGGCTTAAAAATAATGAGTCAGAAATCTCTGCTCACTGTGAAAGTGTCTGAGGAGGAACGTTTTTTTGACCACTGTCAGCTGGAACAGATCGTTGTTTAGTCTAATCCGTTACAGACACCATAGTATTCCTTAAACTGTCCTCCAGATGGGTGCTATTGTACAAACACTGGTGCCACTGCAAACCAACAGGTGTGTTTGAAAGTACATAGAATCATAGAATCGTCAAGGTTAGAAAAGACCTTCAAGGTTAGAAAAGACCTTCAAGGTTAGAAAAGACCTTCAAGATCATTAAGTCCAACCATCCAGCCTACAACCCCTGTGACCACTAAACCATCTTATGAAACAGCATGTCTACCCCTTATTTGAACATCTCCAGGGATGGTGCCTGCACCACCTCCCTGGACAGCCCATTCCAATGCCTCCCCACTCTTTCTGTGAAGAATTTTTTTCTGTTCACTCAGGTGCCCGTGCTTTGAAGAGAATTTTTGGCTTACAGAAATATTTTGGGAAATCAACAGTGTTTCATGCAGCTCAGCCCAAGAGATTAGTCACTTGGTCAGATTTTTTCCTAGCAAGTCCAGCACCTGACTGGATGTATAGATGTTGTTAGCTACCCCCATCAGCTGTGCAGGGAATGCATAACCCCTTTCTCTGACTAATCCTCTGCAGTCCTGGGTTTTTATAGTGGATGAAGTTTAAATTGGAGCTGACTGAACTAACTTACTTGACCATACCCTGAGCACCAAACAGTACAGGTGTTCTCCAGGGAGCAGCACGTTTATCCTCAGTGCAGCTCCTTGGCACACAGAAATGACAAAACTCATTTGGCTAGTCAGGAACTCAAGAGCAGGCTTTTGGGCAGCATGCCCAGGGTCCTACACCAGGCCTGCATCAGAGCCAGGACTGAAGTCGCTGCCATTTATGAGTTATGTGAATACGATGGTGTTCTTGAGAGTTAACAGAAATGTACAACCTGGGAGTAAGGTCTGAGTTTGAGCTGATAAGAGTAAGAAGCCCCCTGCCCCATGTGCTATGTATTTTGGGAAGACTTTTCCTGTAACTACTCAAGTGATTGTTCTGAACAATGCTCTATCATCCATTATTATCCTTATCTCTGCTACCACTTATCCTAGACCTGAGTCATCTATTGTATCTCAAGTGGAGTTTACAAAGTGTTCCATATTTTATATCTGATGTGATGATATTGGCCTGTTTTCTGTAATCACTTGTTGGAGTTTCCTGGATTTTAAACCACAGCCAAAACTTTCCCAGGCCAGGGTGGCAAATCAAATATAAACTGGCATGATATAAGAAAAAACCCACAACTATATTTCATTGGATTTCTTAATTAGAAATGGGGAAAATATCACCTAAATTGCATAATTTCTCCTCCATTTTGAGTAGTTCTGTTTTAATGTAATTTTTTAAAACTAGAAGTGTTCCAAATACCAGTGTAAACTTGATCCACACATTCTCATGTAGTCAGATCCTTTGTTTGCCAATTTTTTTAACCAAGTACATTCTCACTACGCTTTCTGATGACAGAAAAAAGGCTGTAAACACTTAAAATTACTGAAAAGAATCTTGCTTCACACCCCACCCCCCCCACCCCCACTGGAATTATTGTGTTTTGTATTGCTGGTATAGACTTTTCTTCCTTGGAACAATGTCATGGGAATCTTATAAACAATCAATTTTCAAGTGACTTGAAGCATAAGTTAATTCAGGAAGTAACCGAGTTGTGTATAATTTTGATGTCTATTTAAAGTTTTCTTGCTATAGTTCTTCCTCTTGATATAGTTTTGATTCTCCTGTAGTCTGGGTAGCCATAATCACAGAATTACAGAATCACAGAATAGAAGGGGTTGGAAAGGACCTCTGCAAGTCATCTAATCCAACCCCCCTGCCAGAGCAGAATCCCCTAGAGCAGATTACACAGGAACACGTCTAGGGGGGTTTTGAATGTCTCCAGGGATGGAGACTCCACAACATCCCTGGGCAGCCTGTTCTAGTGCTGTTACCCTCTGAAGAAAAAAGTGTTTCCTGATGTTTAGAGGGAACATCCTGCATTTCAGTGTATTTTCTTACATTTAGGCTAAACCTCCTGTGTACCAGTTTGTGACCATTGCCTCTTGTTCTGTCACTGGACACCACTGAGAAGATTCTGGCCCCATCCTGCTGACACCCGCCTTTTAGATATCTATAAGCATTAATGAGATCCTCCCTCCTCTCTAAGCTAAACAAACCCAGTACTTTTGGCCTTTCTTCATCTTAAGGGGCAGATGCCCACCTTAATCATAGGCCCAGTTCTGGACTGTCTCCAGTAGTTCCCTGTCATTCTTGAACCGAGGAACCCAAAACTGTACACAGTACTCCAGGTGGGGCCTCACCAGGGCAGAGTAGAGGGAAAGGATAGTGTTAAGGATCTGCCAAATGCTTCTCTACTTTCTATTTAGGCATTATTTTAATGCAGCTCTTTGCAACTAAAATGTATGGGCAAAGCTAAAGTGATCTGCAGGTGATACTAATCTGGCCATGCTCTAAATACGAATGGCGCAGGGTCTAGATGTCAGCTAACAGTGCAGGCTTACACTGCAGCTGGAGGAGATCTAATCCATACAATCAGAGAGATCAGAGAGCGATTCATCTAATCATGTTGCTATTGTTACTTGATTTCTGCAGAGATGGGAACATGTCATGAAGGAAAGTCAACACGGTCTGTCACAGTAACAAGCAGAAAGTTACTGTAACCAGATTTCTTTGTTGTCACTAAATCAGTGAATGAAACCTACACTTATTATCAATGCAACTTTTTCACAGCAGGAATGGTTGTATACACAACTTCCCACATGTGGCTAATCTACTGGATTTCTGAAGGAAATTACTGACAATGAACATGTTCTCTGTGTTCTCTAATATGCCTTTAGAGGAAGTAGGGTGGAAGGGTTAGAGTACCTCAAAGACTAAAATTCCATCTTGCTTGAATCCTGGAAATTCTAAGTATAACAATATTTCTAAAGGATAAGCATAGTCTCTTGACATCCCTGAAGTGCACTGAAATTCATCTCCAATTGCAAAAGCCATCATAAACAACCTGCAAATGTGCAATGTGTGGTGACAGTGAAATTTTTCTCAATGTGAAATTCAGGACAAGCATTCTAACTTCTGCAATTGATGGAAATGAAAAGTCAGAAAAGGCCTATCTGATTTTCAGTGCAACCTAAATGTTTAATGTTAAGTTTTTTCTTTGTTAATACTTTTTGTTTGTTAGATGATTATTTCCTCCACCAGATTTTTTTTATCTCAGGTTTAGAAACCTTTCTTCATTGCTCAGCACTTTCTCTACACATAAGTGAGCTTGCAGTTGCCTTTCAGAAAGGGAAGAAATGTATCCAGGTGGAGGAGAAATATATTAATTTATGTTACTTTAAGTCATAGAATATAATAGAATCCTAGAATATTTTGAGTTGGAAGGGACCCACCAGGATCATCAAGACCAACTCCTGTCCCTGTGTAGAGCACTCAAAGAATCATACCATGTGCCTGAGAGCATCATCCAAATGCTTCTTGAACTCAGGCAGGTTTGATGCTATGACCACTTTCCTGGGGAGCTTGTTCCAGTGCTCAGCCACCCTCTGGGTGAAAAAATATTTCCTGATATCCATCCTAAACCTCTCCTGATTCAGCTTCCTGCCATTTCCCCAACTCCTGTCATTGGTCACAAGAATGAAGAGATCAGTACCTGCCCCAATTATAACAATAATTTCTCACATTCTTCTCACATTCTTTGTACTGAAGACAACATTGACTTCAGTAGATGTAATTGATTTAAATGATGCAAAGTTCTTATCTGGTACTTTTGAAGTGCATCTCCACTAAAGATTAAATGTATCTACCTGATTTCAATCTTATTTGTGTGCTTTGGAATTAATAACTAAAGTGTATCACTTTGCACTTTATTATTACTGCTCTACTGGAGCTCTGAAACCATTGCATTTGTGAACATATTTCTTACTTGACTAGTTTATAAACACAGATTTTCTGGAAAGCTGATAAAAACCATATCTGCTTACTTAGGGTGGGGGACCTTCCTCAAAGACTTCTGTCTCTTCAAAAGGGCTGTTTCTTCCTCTTAAAGATTTTCATATCAATAGAGGCCACTAACCCCTAGATCATTTTGTGATCGAGAGGATGTTTGTTTTTGGAAAATTGTACTGCCAACCTCTGCTTTTCTGGTTTCATGATGTCCAGGTTCCTGTTTTTTTCAGATTGTGGTGCCCCAGAGTCACACTGTGCCTTTTCTCTTGATGAAATATTGTGAGAAAAAGAAGAGATGCATATAACTGGCAACATGTGAAATAAATAAAATAAAATAAAATAAAAGCTCTGCTTTTCTGGTTTCATGATGTCCAGGTTCCTGTTTTTTTCAGATTGTGGTGCCCCAGAGTCACACTGTGCCTTTTCTCTTGATGAAATATTGTGAGAAAAAGAAGAGATGCATATAACTGGCAACATGTGAAATAAATAAAATAAAATAAAATAAAAGCCTTCTTGAAGCATTTGGGACATAAATAAAGACTTGTTTTTTTCAAGAAGAGTTGTCAGGCAGGAAGTAGACTATGCCTTCTCTCTTCACTGTAGTTATGACTGAAACAAGACACAAATAGGTTACTCATGGATTTTTCATGTATACTCTTTTCACATTGGTACTGTTATAGGCATATTGAGACATGTAGGCAGGTTGCATAGGAGTATAACCATATAGGAAAAGTGGAAACAATTAAGAAAGGGCAAAAAAGGCACACTTACATAGAATTATAGAAATATATGTTGGAAAAGATGCTTAAGATCATCAAGTCCAACTGTAAACCATATAAAACCATTCAAACCACATAAAACTCAGAAGCCTGGGTTGCTGCAGCTGAAAGAAGAGGGGACAGTCTAGTAAAGAACTGAAGGAGAAGCAACTGATAAATTCTGAGTTAGGCTAACTAGATCCAGTGTAGTAATAGCATGCTCTGCTTCAGTCATGATGACTCCACAGGTTTCTGTTATGGTATCTAACCATTCCATTAACAACAGATCCTACCAGAAAGAAGAAAACCCTATGTGGATTTTTCTGAAAAGAGATTTCTTATAAATAATCTGTTTCATGCTTACACCAGGAGCTGAGAGTGAAGCTCTGTGGTGTGCTACCATCGATCGTTCCTCATCCTAGTTTTAGTTAATGGTTTTGCCTCTTGAGGCATCTCTGGTACTCGTGCAGTCCTGGCACAAGTAGATTGAACTAACTTCTTGACACAAAACAGTTTACATTTTTTTTTGCAGGGGTGAGAGAGAGGGATGAGGAGGGGAAATAAAGTTTTCTGAAAGTTTTGTAAATTGGACTGTCTCTGTGAGTCCAACAAGGGCTGGAGTGAGCTCAAAATAAGGACGTAAGGGGAAAGTCAGGAGCTGAGCTGCTAGTGGAAAGAGTGGCTGGGGTTTTT
>NW_009954222.1:5418668-5420302 GCF_000747805.2 Chaetura pelagica
TCCTGTCATTGGTCACAAGAATGAAGAGATCAGTACCTGCCCCAATTATAACAATAATTTCTCACATTCTTCTCACATTCTTTGTACTGAAGACAACATTGACTTCAGTAGATGTAATTGATTTAAATGATGCAAAGTTCTTATCTGGTACTTTTGAAGTGCATCTCCACTAAAGATTAAATGTATCTACCTGATTTCAATCTTATTTGTGTGCTTTGGAATTAATAACTAAAGTGTATCACTTTGCACTTTATTATTACTGCTCTACTGGAGCTCTGAAACCATTGCATTTGTGAACATATTTCTTACTTGACTAGTTTATAAACACAGATTTTCTGGAAAGCTGATAAAAACCATATCTGCTTACTTAGGGTGGGGGACCTTCCTCAAAGACTTCTGTCTCTTCAAAAGGGCTGTTTCTTCCTCTTAAAGATTTTCATATCAATAGAGGCCACTAACCCCTAGATCATTTTGTGATCGAGAGGATGTTTGTTTTTGGAAAATTGTACTGCCAACCTCTGCTTTTCTGGTTTCATGATGTCCAGGTTCCTGTTTTTTTCAGATTGTGGTGCCCCAGAGTCACACTGTGCCTTTTCTCTTGATGAAATATTGTGAGAAAAAGAAGAGATGCATATAACTGGCAACATGTGAAATAAATAAAATAAAATAAAATAAAAGCCTTCTTGAAGCATTTGGGACATAAATAAAGACTTGTTTTTTTCAAGAAGAGTTGTCAGGCAGGAAGTAGACTATGCCTTCTCTCTTCACTGTAGTTATGACTGAAACAAGACACAAATAGGTTACTCATGGATTTTTCATGTATACTCTTTTCACATTGGTACTGTTATAGGCATATTGAGACATGTAGGCAGGTTGCATAGGAGTATAACCATATAGGAAAAGTGGAAACAATTAAGAAAGGGCAAAAAAGGCACACTTACATAGAATTATAGAAATATATGTTGGAAAAGATGCTTAAGATCATCAAGTCCAACTGTAAACCATATAAAACCATTCAAACCACATAAAACTCAGAAGCCTGGGTTGCTGCAGCTGAAAGAAGAGGGGACAGTCTAGTAAAGAACTGAAGGAGAAGCAACTGATAAATTCTGAGTTAGGCTAACTAGATCCAGTGTAGTAATAGCATGCTCTGCTTCAGTCATGATGACTCCACAGGTTTCTGTTATGGTATCTAACCATTCCATTAACAACAGATCCTACCAGAAAGAAGAAAACCCTATGTGGATTTTTCTGAAAAGAGATTTCTTATAAATAATCTGTTTCATGCTTACACCAGGAGCTGAGAGTGAAGCTCTGTGGTGTGCTACCATCGATCGTTCCTCATCCTAGTTTTAGTTAATGGTTTTGCCTCTTGAGGCATCTCTGGTACTCGTGCAGTCCTGGCACAAGTAGATTGAACTAACTTCTTGACACAAAACAGTTTACATTTTTTTTTGCAGGGGTGAGAGAGAGGGATGAGGAGGGGAAATAAAGTTTTCTGAAAGTTTTGTAAATTGGACTGTCTCTGTGAGTCCAACAAGGGCTGGAGTGAGCTCAAAATAAGGACGTAAGGGGAAAGTCAGGAGCTGAGCTGCTGGTGGAAAGAGTGGCTGGTTTTTTTTTTCCTCTTATTT